>NW_028301547.1:6540000-6562500 GCF_042242905.1 Orbicella faveolata | reverse complement strand
TAGACCTTCATCAGTTACAAGAGAAAAAGGACGAAAACTAAGTTTAAATACGGTTACAGTGTGGGAGATTACGTAACGAAATGAAAAATACAATATTGTGCTATTAATACATCGTGATTAATACAATACATGAAGAAAATGCAAAACGAGAAATACAATGCTGTACTATAAATTGCGTCATACAGGGTGATAATTAATAGACCAAACGAAAAGAATACAATACTGTGCATAAATTACATTATAGAGCGTGATAATTGCAGAACTAGGTTAAATTCAACCTGAAAACTAAAAGAGTTAAAATAGATAAAACGGACTCTTGCAATGCGGTAAATATAACGGGAAAAATAGTTTGCAAAGATAAGCAGAAGAAACCTACGTTTACGCTGGACAAGGTTAATAACAAAATCCCAAATCGAGGCCTTTGGAGCATTAAGAATGGCTGACTGTTAGGATCGAGAACCGCCGGTCAACGACCCATTTGGCAAATCGCTCATATTTTGCCCAAAGATACCCTTAGGTGACCTAATTCTAAAAATCATATTTCAAGGTTCCAGCGAATTTTTATTTTTCAGAAATTCGCGAAAATTTGAAAGCGCGGTCAAAGTGCGGTTTTTCGTGTAATAAAATGACCGAAATAAGGTGCGAGGACGAAGCGCTGGCAAAGTCTTAAAATAAATTCAGTTGACTTCAAACTTCACACAAATGTGGAACAACCACTCTAATTTATTCCTCGTTTTAAACTAATCTCAGAGATGTTGATATAGTGGTTTTCCGAACCATTTTAAAAACACCTATGAAGCGTGTGAAAAATAACGGCAAAATATGGGTCATGTTTAACAGCATAAAAATGCATCTGGTACCTCACTTTCCGATTATTTTACTTTACAGCCTAGAAATATCATTATTAAACATATATCATGCCAAGTTTCATGCTCGAACTCGTAGTATTTCCCTTTGAGAAAAACGAAAATCTATGTCAATGTGTTGGGCGCAAATAACACAATAATTATAAACGAACAAGAGAGAAATCAGTTTCAACGGCGAAAGTAAAAGGCCATCATTCATTAAAATCCCGTCAATTCACTGCTATCAGTAGAAACATAATGTCCACTACATAGAAACTGTTTTTAGACGTTTTCGAAACATTGCGCGTTAACTTTGTTTAATTTCCTGTCCGCCGTCATGTCTAGTCTGTCATCGCGTGTATTTCCTTAATGTAAACAACACTCTGAATGGTTTTCACGACAAACGCAAGAGATTTCCTGTAACCTTAATGTTTTCGGTTCACCAAAACGCTTTAAGTTCGTTAAGACTCAATAATGGCTCAACTTGGAATGCTGTTTAGCATTAAGGACGTTAAAGGACTGTAAATTAATCGAGTTGAAATATCTTGAAGTAAATCAAGATCGCGTCCTTATTCTAATTTGGCAAACAGCCGACCTCCGTTCAAGTTCAAGAAGTCGAGAGGTTAATTCGGCAATGTATTACCGGTACAACAACAAAATCAAACCGAGGTCACAAAAGTGTAAGTTTAAAAGTGTAGTGGCAAGTCCCAAATAAATTTCGCCTATATAAAATGGAAACAAGAAGTGAAACGCACTGCCCCGAAACAAATAAACAAAATATTAATACGACTAATTTAATCCGAAAATGTTACAGAAAACATACCTAAAAGCCGTCGATTCCCCTCAATACCACTCCACATTGCCTTAAAGAGCCCAAGCTTTCTGCTGTAAGAATCAGGGGCGTCAGGAATCTGTTTTTATCATATCGGCAACCATGCTGCGTGGCTGATATTCGAGACTCAGTAAAAGTTGTCACACAACCGTACGAGCAGCCCAGTCACGCTTTCACTGCTCTTGCGCAAATGTCCAACATTTCGCAATTTACCTAAACTGATTACAAGTTTAAAGTAGTGACAGTAGATTGAAATGCGCTTCTTAAAGCTGACCTATCCAGGAGCAATTATTTCTTGTTCTTGAATGGCTCTTAGTTGTAGCTACAGTCGGGAAGGGGGGGGGGGGGGGGGAGAGGGTACTCCTGGAAATTTCGGATATCTGTATGCCGTGGAAGATTAAGTGATCTCCAGCTCTTAACGCCAACACTGACACACCAGATGATTCTCGAAGTATCACAGGGATCACTAAGCTAAATAATTTTGAGTTTAGCTCCGCTGAGTCAATTACCTGTTGGCGCGCATATTGCATTGACCGTGGACAGGTGGAAAAACAGTTAAACCGGAAAAGCCTGGTGCACATTGTAATTTAGCGTTGTCCAACACGCAATCGGTCAGGTTGTAATGCTAATCGTATTTGACAGAATCTCAAGTTTTCTTTCGACACATACTGGGGTGACATACTCCTAGATGGGTGTGACCGGGAGCCATGAGTCAAGTCAGTCAACTCGCAAAGCTTAACAGAAGAGTGATAGTGAACCACTGGTGGAAGGACTGCAGATTGTCCCTACGCTTTACCCTGATAGGTCTCTGTTTTATTCTAATGAACTGATGCTGTGACAACAATACTATTTAGCTTTACGAAAATGCTAATTGTCAATGGTTTCTTTTGCAATTTAGTTAGACATCGCTCTTTCTTTATTTTTTGCTGGAAACATCGTTCTCTAAAGGAGACTTCCGGTCATTTTCTAAAAAGGCACGAACACTGCGACCCCAACATCGGTGCTATTATCAACGGGTGTGACCGAGAAAGCGTCTGGTGATGTTTCCATAGATAGTAACCATGCATGGCAGGGGTGTATTAATGTCTTGAAGGCGGCTGTATTCGTGTCTTTCATAGCCTGTCCACTTTAGAGAGGCACTTGTCTCTGGAGAAATATACGCAGTTACTGGAGAGACATTCCCTTATGGACTTAGCCAAAATGTGCTACAAATCCTGCTTGGCGCAAGCGTTAGCGTGTTACTCAAAGCCACAATAGGTCACCAAGAAGCCCTTGTTGTTTCAAAAGAGGGTTGGGCTCTCAGGGCAGTCAGTGACAAGCAGCAATCGTATCTTGTGGCAAAATTCCGCACTGGTCAAACGACAGGCCGAAAGCTTGACGCCGAAATGGTGGCGCGGGAAATGCGCAGAGCCCAGGATCCTTGTAATATTCGTCTTTTTCAGGTGCTAATTTTTCGGGGCGGGGGAGGATCGTTAAATTTTTGTAGAGAGGGAGAGGGAGTAGAGGAGGAAGGCCCTTTAGAGGAAAAACTCATGGCCGAATCGTCTCAACCTCGTTCCCAGGGTCTCTCATCATACCGCACCCTGGAGCGTACTCCAGTCGGGCGGTAAGATGAGAGACTCTAGGAACGAGGTTTGAATCACCCTTTTGATTTGAGTCACCCTTTCCAAATTCGCTGCAACGATTAATTTACCTTTATCGACTTAAAATTAGATGATCTAATGCATTTTGTTTCCGACACTGCGCCTAGACGCAGTGCAACAGTGCCTTAACAAACTAATCACTCTAGAACATCTGAAAACATAGATCTCGCAAACAGCTTACTTTCCTGAAAATAGTTTTTCACAAAGAACTACTTATTTATGATTCTTTTATACTGCAAAAGAAACCCTTGACCACTAGCATGTTCATAAAGCTAAATGGTATCATTGTCACAGCATCAGTTCATTAGAATAAAACAGAGGCCTATCAGGGTAAAGCGTAGGGACAATCTGCAGTCCTTCCACCAGTGGTTCACTATCACTCTTCTGTTAAGCTTTGCGAGTTGACTGACTTGACTCATGGCTCCCGGCCACGCCCATCTAGGAGTATGTCACCCCAGTATGTGTCGAAAGAAAACTTGAGATTCTATCAAATACAATTAGCATTACAACCTGACCGATTGCGTGTTGGACAACGCTAAATTACAATGTGCACCAGGCTTTTCCGGTTTAACTGTTTTTCCACCTGTCCACGGTCAATGCAATATGCGCGCCAACAGGTAATTGACTCAGCGGAGCTAAACTCAAAATTATTTAGCTTAGTGATCCCTGTGATACTTCGAGAATCATCTGGTGTGTCAGTGTTGGCGTTAAGAGCTGGAGATCACTTAATCTTCCACTGCATACAGATATCCGAAGTTTCCAGGAGTATCCCCTGCCCCCCCCCCCCCCCCCCCCCCCCTTCCCGACTGTAGCTACAACTAAGAGCCATTCAAGAACAAGAAATAATTGCTCCTGGATAGGTCAGCTTTAAGAAGCGCATTTCAATCTACTGTCACTACTTTAAACTTGTAATCAGTTTAGGTAAATTGCGAAATGTTGAACATTTGCGCAAGAGCAGTGAAAGCGTGACTGGGCTGCTCGTACGGTTGTGTGACAACTTTTACTGAGTCTCGAATATCAGCCACGCAGCATGGTTGCCGATATGATAAAAACAGATTCCTGACGCCCCTGATTCTTACAGCAGAAAGCTTGGGCTCTTTAAGGCAATGTGGAGTGGTATTGAGGGGAATCGACGGCTTTTAGGTATGTTTTCTGTAACATTTTCGGATTAAATTAGTCGTATTAATATTTTGTTTATTTGTTTCGGGTCAGAGCGTTTCACTTCTTGTTTCCATTTTAGAAAGGCGAAATTTATTTGGGACTTGCCACTACACTTTTAAACTTACACTTTTGATGACCGCGGTTTGATTTTGTTGTTGTACCGGTAATACATTGCCGAATTATCCTCTCGACTTCTTGAACTTGAACGGAGGTCGGCTGTTTGCCAAATTAGAATAAGGGCGCGATTTTGATTTGCTTCAAGATATTTCAACTCGATTAATTTACAGTCCTTTAACGTCCTTAATGCTAAACAGCATTCCAAGTTGAGCCATTATTGAGTCTTAACGAACTTAAAGCGTTTTGGTGAACCGAAAACATTAAGGTTACAGGAAATCTCTTGCGTTTGTCGTGAAAACCATTCAGAGTGTTGTTTACATTAAGGAAATACACGCGATGACAGACTAGACATGACGGCGGACAGGAAATTAAACAAAGTTAACGCGCAATGTTTCGAAAACGTCTACAAACAGTTTTTATGTAGTAGACATTATGTTTCTACTGATAGCAGTGAATTGACGGGATTTTAATGAATGATGGCCTTTTACTTTCGCCGTTGAAACTGATTTGTCTCTTGTTCGTGTACAATTATTGTGTTATTTGCGCCCAACACATTGACGTAGATTTTCGTTTTTCTCAAAGGGAAATACTGCGAGTTCGAGCATGAAACTTGGCATGATATATGTTTAATAATGATATTTCTAGGCTGTGAAGTAAAATAATCGGAAAGTGAGGTACCAGATGCATTTTTATGCTGTTAAACATGACCTATATTTTGCCGTTATTTTTCACACGCTTCATAGGTGTTTTTAAAATGGTTCGGAAAACCACTATATCAACATCTCTGAGATTAGTTTAAAACGAGGAATAAATTAGAGTGGTTGTTCCACATTTGTGTGAAGTTTGAAGTCAATTGAATTTATTTTAAGACTTTGCCAGCGCTTCGTCCTCGCACCTTATTTCGGTCATTTTATTACACGAAAAACCGCACTTTGACCGCGCTTTCAAATTTTCGCGAATTTCTGAAAAATAAAAATTCGCTGGAACCTTGAAATATGATTTTTAGAATTAGGTCACCTAAGGGTATCTTTGGGCAAAATATGAGCGATTTGCCAAATGGGTCGTTGACCGGCGGTTCTCGATCCTAACAGTCAGCCATTCTTAAGGGGTTGACAAACAACAAAATCCCTGGAGGGGCCCTTAAACAATAAGCTGTAATAAAATCCCAGGCAGGGCTTTTGAGCATACCTAACACCCAAAAAGCTGACAAAATCCAAGGAAGGGCCTTTGAACTGCCTTATGGCGCGAACGCATATTTACACAAGAGAAAGTTAATTATAACAAATTCTGTTTTTGGAGTGAAATTCTTTTCTTTTATTTAAGACATGGGAAGCCAAAGAGAACAGTTGAGCACTCCTGCCCAATAAGCCTCTTTCGTAATTAAAAACCTATCGATCTCGTCTGAGTCATTAGGGGCCTGCACCTGATCAATGCATTGGAATTCAAAATCATCCAAGGAGTGTGGAATTTTATTGAAATGTACTGCTACCTCACAAGTGGTTTTGTTTGTGAGCATAGCAGACTTGTGGTTACGAAACCTAACCCGAAAATCGGTGGTAGTTGATCCTATGTACTGTAAACGACATTTCTTGCAGGAAACTAAATAGATCACGTTTTTAGAATCACAAGAAAGCCTTGAATGAATGATGTATTTTCTGCCCGTTTTAAAACTTAGAAATGATTTACGGCAACGCGGAAAACAATCGAAGAAATTATTTCCATTTGTTCTCACATTTAATCCTAATTTGCCTAATGTGAGTAGCATAATTAGAAAGCATTTGTTGATTTTGCAATCCAACCCTAAATTGAAAGAACTTTTCCCTCAGGGCTCTATCATACCATCTTTTCGTGGAACAAAAAACCTGAAAGAATTATTAGCACCCTCTCGTTTTAAAACCGCCGATGAGGGACAAACAATTCAGCCAAACAATGGCTGCTTTAAATGTGAAAGAAATAGATGCGATCTCTGTCGAAATTTCTTAGTTGAATCTAAATCATTTCTAAGTTTTAAAACGGGCAGAAAATACATCATTCATTCAAGGCTTTCTTGTGATTCTAAAAACGTGATCTATTTAGTTTCCTGCAAGAAATGTCGTTTACAGTACATAGGATCAACTACCACCGATTTTCGGGTTAGGTTTCGTAACCACAAGTCTGCTATGCTCACAAACAAAACCACTTGTGAGGTAGCAGTACATTTCAATAAAATTCCACACTCCTTGGATGATTTTGAATTCCAATGCATTGATCAGGTGCAGGCCCCTAATGACTCAGACGAGATCGATAGGTTTTTAATTACGAAAGAGGCTTATTGGAGTGCTCAACTGTTCTCTTTGGCTCCCCATGGCTTAAATAAAAGAAAAGAATTTCACTCCAAAAACAGAATTTGTTATGATTAATTTTCTCTTGTGTAAATATGCGTTCGCGCCATAAGGCAGTTCAAAGGCCCTTCCTTGGATTTTGTCAGCTTTTTGGGTGTTAGGTATGTTCAAAGGCCCTGCCTGGGATTTTATTACAGCTTATTGTTTAAGGGCCCCTCCAGGGATTTTGTTGTTTGTCAACCCTTTAATGCTCCAAAGGCCTCGATTTGGGATTTTGTTATTAACCTTGTCCAGCGTAAACGTAGGTTTCTTCTGCTTATCTTTGCAAACTATTTTTCCCGTTATATTTACCGCATTGCAAGAGTCCGTTTTATCTATTTTAACTCTTTTAGTTTTTAGGTTGAATTTAACCTAGTTCTGCAATTATCACGCTCTATAATGTAATTTATGCACAGTATTGTATTCTTTTCGTTTGGTCTATTAATTATCACCCTGTATGACGCAATTTATAGTACAGCATTGTATTTCTCGTTTTGCATTTTCTTCATGTATTGTATTAATCACGATGTATTAATAGCACAATATTGTATTTTTCATTTCGTTACGTAATCTCCCACACTGTAACCGTATTTAAACTTAGTTTTCGTCCTTTTTCTCTTGTAACTGATGAAGGTCTAAGACCGAAACGTTTTTCTATTAAATTTTTAACTTTTTAACTTTTTTTACCGTCAGAAGTTGTCCGTCCTTGCGTTATCAAACGTTTTTAAATTCATTTTTGCGGTGAGGCTTGGACTGTGAATCTTCATTGATCCTCCTGACGCAGTGGCATTCTTTGTTGGCTTGAGGTATTTTTTAACCATTTTATATATATATGAAAGAATTTCTAGATCTAAGTAAATGTTTCTAAATTCCCAACCCTTTCCTTGGAAAGATTTATTTGATTATGTTTATTTTGTTCAGTGTAAGCATAACCCTATGGACCTATTCTGTTTCACTTCCAGAGGCACATTTACACTGTGATTTGTAGTTAAGTTTATACGTGGAAAAAAGAAAACAATTGACTGGAATTGTAGCTGTATCTGACAGCTCGTACAAGTCATGGATCTTTGCTTACAGTCATTCCACTGAAGTAGAGTCTGCACTGAGATTTTTGTGAAACTTTGCCTATTGATTGTTTATATTATAGGAACTTAAATTTTGAAATAAAAATGAGGGGTCCCCATGTTCGTTTAGGAGCAACAGCACCTTGTTTATACCCAATAAATCCTTATAATAGCACCAAGTGTGCAAGTGTGATCCACTTTTCTAAGAGTGTCCCATTTTTTCAAGTGTTACCTATTTTTTTAAATTGTGACCCATTATTCCAAGTTTGATATATTTTTTGACGTGTAGCCCATTTTTTCGAAGTTTTGCTCTTTTTTCCGAGTGTGACTCCTTTTTTTCCAAGTGTTACCTTTTTTTCAAGTGTGAACCCCTTTTCTAAGTGTCAAATGTTTTCCAAGTGTTACCTATTTTTCAAATTGTGACCAATTTTTCAAAGTGTGACATATTTTTGGAAGAGTGGCCCATTTTTTGAGCCTTGCTTGTTTCCAAGTGTGACTTTTTTCCAAGTGTAAGCATTTTTCCAAGCGTAACCCATTTTAAGCATTACCTATTTTTCCAAGTGTGACCCATTTTTCCAAGTGTGAGCCATTTTTCCAAGCGTGACCCATTTTCCAAGAGTGACCCATATTTCCAAATGTGACCCATTTCTCCAAAGGTGACCAGTTATTTCAACTGTGACCCATTTTTCCAAGTGATCCATTTTTCAGTTTTAACACATTTTTTTCTAATTTCAGCTATTTTTTAAAGTGTTACCCATTTTTCCAAGTGTGTCTCTTTTTCTGCAAGTGTGTCTCATTTTTTAAAGTTTGACCCATTTTTAAAAGTGTGATTCATTTTTGCAAGTAAGATCTGTTATTCCAAGTGTGTCCTATTTTTACAAGTTTGGCCCCTTTTTTTACAAGTGTGACCTTTTCTCCAAGTGTGACCCGATTTGCCAATTTTGACTGATTTTTCTGATTGTGACATATTTTTTGAACTGTGACCTATTTTTCGAAATTTTGCCTTTTTTCCAGTTGTGGCTCCTTTTTTTCCCAGGTGTGGCCTATTAATCAAAGTTTGACCCATGTTTCCAAGTGTAATCCCTTTTTACTAAGTGCAACCCATTTTTCAACTTTGAACCAATATTCTAAGCATGATCCATTTTTCTAAGTGTTACCTATTTTTCCAAGTAAGACCCATTTTTCCACCTGTGACCCATTTTTCCAAGAGTGACCCTTTTTTTAAGTGTGACCCATTTTTCCAAGTGTAAACCATTTTTCCCAGAGTGCCCCTTTTTTCCAAGCCCATTTTTTTCAAACATGAACCACTTTTCTAAGTGTGACCCATTTTTTCAAGCGGGACTCTTTGTTCTAAGTGTAATACAATTTTTCAAGTTTTTCCTAGTTTTCCAAGTCTGACCCACTCTTCCAAATGTGATCCTTTTTTCCAAGTGTGTCCTATTTTTTTAAGGGTGATCCATTTTTAGAGGTGTGCCCTTTTTTCAAGTGTGTATTATTTTTTCAAGTCTCACACATTTTTTTTAAGTGTGACCCATTTTTTCAAGTGTGACCTATTTTGCCAAATGTGACCCAATGTTCAAAGTGTGGCCCTTTTTTTCAAGTGTGACCCAATTTTTTAAGTGTGACCCTTTCGTCTAAGTGTGACCCATTTTTCCAAGTGTTTCCCAATGTTCCAAGTGTGACTATTTTTTCTAAGTGTGACGCACGTTCTTAAGTGTGACCTATATTTCCAAATGCGACCCATTTTTCCAAGTGTTATTCAATGTTTCAACTGTCACCATTTTTCTAGGTGTGACCCACGTTTTTAAGTGCGACCTATTTTTCTAAGCGCGACTTTTCCAAGTGTGACCCATCTTTCCAAGTGAGACCCTTCTTTTTAAGTTGACTTATTTTTCCAAGCTGTAACTCTTTTTCCAAGTGTGACCCATTTTTCCAAGTGTGGTTAATTTTTCCAATCGTAACCCATTTTTTCTGTTTGGCAATTTTGCTCAGGAGCATCTCACAAGAAGCCGAACAGTTACTTGGAAATTAACTCCCTTAGTTTAGCACGTCTACATCTACCTCTTCATTTGTTTAGTCCTCAGAAACTATATATATACTATATGCAGTTATACAGGAAATACAAAAAATGAATGTTCAATGAGTGTCTTTAAATTTCATAAAGATACAGCTAAAATTTACAGCAGATTTTCTCCTGAAAATCATAGCAAACCCAAGAATTATTCTATAAATGAGTAGACCTAACACAAACGTTTTTGAAGCTGTTCCAAATAACTCGTAGCATGTGTTTTATGGGGTTTAAAACACTCAGCTACGCCTCGTGTTTTAAATCCGATAAAACAATGCTGCTCGTTTTTTAAACATTACTTAAAACATCGAATGTAATAGAAAACCACTCATTAAAACTTGAAAATAAAATAATGATAATGATACTAATAATTCTAATAAGAATAATAATAAATAAGTAAACAAAAAATAAAAAAAACCTAGCAATATCTAACCAAGTACACTTGCAGCTTGTCTGATGGGAAGTTCGACGTTTGACCTGGCCCTTACTGTCGAATGTAAATAAAGATGCCGTCTTAATTTAAAGAAGGTCCCGATATCCGCCATCCTTGTCCTGGCATTACACCTAATGTGTAAGCGATTTGAAAGACGTTGCTTTGATAATTTAAATTTCAGGATAAATTGTCTTAGGTTTTGAAATCCAACTTGCTGTAAGCCTCCTAGGCAACTTGCCTATGGCTCGTCACGATTGGTTGACGGGTCTAATTAGCATCTTTGATTTTGTCTTTTGTTTTACTCTGTGGGAACGGGAATCATTGATTTACTCGGTTGTTAATCGTGCGTGTTCCAACACATCGAAATCACAACATTGTCCCAGTCCTAGACTGATTGAATATATATATATTTATCATATGTCAAAGTAATATTCAGGTAGATCAGAGCGTTCTGATATTGGTCCTCTTAATCCATTTTTTTTCTTTTTTTCTTTTTTTTTTTTTTTTTTGTGCCCTTTAATAAGCTACTTAGTAACCCATCTTGCTGGAGCCTAATTGGGAAATATTGGCTATCCAAACTTTTTGCACGTACTACCACGACCTCGGGCCTATAATCCCCAGTACGGCCCTCTCGTTCGGTCAGTAACTTTTTTTAGTAACTTTTTTAATTATTTATTTTTTGGTAAAGCCATACGTACACAGTGCTGAATCGAAGTATCCTTGGTAGTTGTACCATTCTGACTTTTGCAAATTATATCATGTATGAGGAAGGCATCACTTGGTAACAGTCAAAACTTCACAAGTAAGTCCTTCTGAATCTTATTCTGCAATTGTCATGAGCGAGCATTCTGTAAATTGTCTTTTCAGTATGACGTCGTGCAGCTTAGCAACGTCCAAACAAAAAAAATATAAATTGTCAGAGACGGAAATCACACTGCAGTAAACACTTTTCTGCCGACCGCAAACAACTTTGCAAATTCTTCAATTCAGATCTTTTCTCATGTTTCGTTCCTGGTGCATGAGAAAGTCTCGGTGGAGAAGTTTGAGCTCCAAATAGCAAGCAGCAAGCGCAGTACAGTATTTTTTAATTTTTTTTTTTTTGATATTAATTTCTCTAAAGCCCTCTTTCCGTGGCGACAGATATTGACCCTCCGATGCTAAAGATCACTTTTTCCACCTGATCGTTGCTAATTGGGAAAAGAATAGATCCTCGGATCAGATCTGAACGTTTTTCAAAGGTATTTTGCTTAAAATTACATATAGCTATGGTCACGTATAAAATGACTACTTCACGCTATGTGCAAGCCTTAATAGAGCACGTTCGATATATTAACATTCTAACATTGCTCCGAGGCTTTCAGGACAAAAATTTATATTTCGTGGTCTGTCCTTTGCCAGGTGCTTCTCTTTTGGGGGTCGAGGGACAAAAGAAACATGAAAATTGCAACTTTGTCCTAACTTAAAATATTGATATATCGAACGTGGCCTACTAATCCATTGATTAACATTATTTTGATCCATACTTTTTGTTTTACAGGATACATGTATATAAAAAAGCTGTTCATTGTTGTTTTAGAGACCGCGTAGAATAGGCCAAAACAGAGGAGAGCGATTTATGATTTTTGGAAAGATCAAGATCAAAGATTGTCACAAATGTCCCTGAAAGATGTCACAAAAGCTTGTCAGAAGAGCGCCTATACAAACCAAAAGTAAAAAAAAGAGACAAACATTTGAACTAAACATCCCAAAAGTCAATCGTGATCGGAAATCGGTGTTTGTTTAGCCTTCCAACTTTCTTCTTACAAAAATAGGTTTTCGGAAATCGTTCTATTTTGAAAGAGATGTTTAACAGTGAGGTTTTCAAACAAGAGCCAGTAATGCAAAAATATGAATCTAAAACTTTAATACTGACAGAAGAGAATGTTACGAAAGTAGAAAAGAAATGACCCAAAAGTGCGTTATCCAGTGATCGGATGGCGGTTTTGATCTTAGATCATTCTGCTTACATTGCCTTGGCTTGCTATATTTTCCATTAGTGCAAATACATAACCCCATCGATATGACTCAGTGATTAAATCGCTAACGGGTATGTTCGGGAGACCCAAATTATAATAATTTATATCTATAATTTCTGTGATCTATTTTTCGTTGAAACACTACTTTAAAACTGTGCTGAAATTTTATTTATGCAAACTTCGATGCATACAGTTCATTTCTATTTACAGTTTGGCGAAAACTCGTTTTGACAGACTTAAGATAACTCTATTTTTTCTTTAGATAATTGAATAAATATATTGCCTCACATCGAAAAAAAATGCCCTAATCATGTCAAGCAAGTCTATTTACTTTTCCGCGAAACGAGTTGAATTGTAATAATCTGGCATTTGTTAGAGATTTTGAAAAAGTTGTCAACAAATTAAACTGATAGATTAGAGAGGTTTTTTGTCGCGAGCGCCAAAAACTAAACGATATATCGAATTGACTGCCAACCTCCCAATTATGATTAACACAATTTTTTCTACGATCTCTTCTCTTTTCCGTATATATATATGACTAGTTTTTACTTCTTGAACTTGAACAGAATAAATCTTTAAGAGCGCTCAACCCACAGAGGAGCAGTAATTATAATGGTCAATAGTAGCAAGATTTCAATTCATCGTCTTATGACTAGTTTTTATATATGTAGCTGTACTTTGAACACTTTCAGGTTCCTTCTTATCATGCGGACACAACAATCAGGATTTACCCAGGTTCTTTTTTTTTTCGGTCCACAGCGAGAAGGTCAAATAACACGTAAAAACCGATTGATCACGACTTGCTGCGAGACATCCCACGTAAAAAAGGAAAACATCATTTGCACTAACTTTATGACAACCTTACGTGTTTTGAGAAAGTATTATTTATTTGAAAATTCCTTCAAAAATAGTACAAGAACCAAAAACTTAATGTAAACCGAAAGTTGGCTCCAAATTTGGCTTAAGGAAGACAGACAGAAACTTGGATGCTATAGAGGTGTCGAATCACTTGAGGTAAACCTTGGGAAGAGTCACAAATTTGCGTCATTATTGTTTAACATAATGCTAAAAAAATAAAGTCTGAAAACAAAACATTTTGTCGGAGAAAATCTGACGCCTTCCTCTCCTTTCTAGAGCAACTGGGATATGCTCTGATTGCTAATTACTCAAGTTGTTAGAGTGGAAAGTAATACGAAACTACGATAACATTTTGCATTACGCTGCCTACTATTATTGTCAAATATGCCAGTGAGCAATGGCTGTCGAAAACTCATCAGACTCCAGGTCAACTACACTATACCTTTAGCATTTTAAACAAAATGTCGAAGATTAACGAAAAAATTGGTGCAGTTACTTAAGGTACCGCCAACCATAACATTTTTCGCTTTCTTCGCTAGGGGACACTAATACAACGTCCGCCTCCCCCTGAAAGGGCAACATAGCACAGTTCTTAGTTATTAGGTACATTAACCTTCATAACAGACACATGCAAAATATCTCCGGACTCTACTCGGTTGCAGGTCCGGTCGTTGCTCAAAAAATTGTGCGTAGTTATAAGAATCAAATAGTTGCATTCTACGTGTATACCTTAATCTTTGAATAAAACAGGCTTACCAATTGAAGATAAAGGTGTGGTACAGTGTTATGGTTACGCGCCCTAGGCGGGACTTTGATGCAGAAGCTCTAATCACTTGAAACACGAGCATTACGAAATTGCAAATTTAAAAAATAAAGCCGCCAAAGAGCAAGCATGAAGGAAAAAAAATAAATGTATTATTGTCATGCAAGCATTTTAAAATGATTTTGATCGAGTTTATGGCCGTTGAGCGGGGTATATCAAAAGCACCTGCCAAAAAAATATTTTCTGTGTGACACAAAATTCTTTTTGTTTTTTTCAAATACATGCTGACAACCAAAAATATATTTTTTTAACATCTTAAGGATCTAAATTTAACCAATGATAAAAGAAGTATTGGGTTCAACAGCCAATAGATCGGAATATAGGTCATTTATTATGCAGACAACACACAAAGCACAGAATAAAAACACTTTGGTGAATCTCGTCAAACGCAGGATTCTTGACATTCCCTTAATGAGGTTTCTAAGTTTTAAAAACTTATTTTTGCCTCGAAATTGAGATTCCCGCTCAAGGTATTGCAAACATCACAACATTAACTATTTTTGCCTGAAAAGTAAGTCCAGTTGAATATATTTCGAGTATTACAACTTTTACAAATTTCTATTTTTTCTTTAAACTATTTTAAAAATTTTTTCACACTTTTTATGTACAGGTTCTTATTCAAGCGTAAATTCATCGACCACTACAGTGGCATTCGCGGACTTAGAAGTGAAATAAAAGGTATGTCTATGCATTGCTAACCAGGAAAGAAGATAAAGTTTCTAGAGTATACGTGGTAATTAAAAAAATATACATAGCTGCAATCAAACAAGATACACACAACATTATTTACAGAGAAATTTCTGTCTGCAACGCAGGCTATGCTGAAAGAATGACAGGCGGAAGGAGTGAACAGAGATTTGAGGGATTGATGACTGTAGCCGAAATTTGACGAACATTATATTTGAGTTGTTTCAGGCTATGATTGAAAATATATGCTTCAGAGCGTCCATCCTCCCAAAACAATCAGTGGGGGCTTGCACCTGCAAGGTATCCAACGAGATGTTAGCACTTGAGGTTTATTTTCTCCCAGTAAAGAATGCCAGAAAAGAAAATATGGAGTGGTTTCTTGGAATCCCATCAAATCGATGCTGACATTTTAAATGCGATCTGGCGAATAATCTTTATGAATTTCCATTTTAGAGAGACTGAATGTAAATCTCCTACGCTCATTGAAAATATTATTTTACTTAGGCTAACCAATTTAGATTTGTCAGTATGGTACTGACCTATAGCTTGTAAGATAATTCAATCCTCTCATGTAGCAATATGAATCAACTGAAGATACATTTTTCATTAATTTTTCAGGATTTCTTCTTGTTTATAATGTCGGAGCGATGGCTTTAAATTGTTCCAAGCGTTTCTTTTAAAATTAAAACACCGCTTTAAACAAGAGAACGGTGAAAAGTTTTGAGAACAGTCTTAGTCAAGGAGGGCCTCCGTAAAGCAAATTATTAGCAATTTGACATAAAAAAAAATCGCTTGAACGGCGAATTCAGTGAGGTGAAACTCTCTTCGATTTAAGCAATTGCATAACAAAGGTAGCTATTAGCAGGAAATCTATGAAGCAATCGAAGATTAGCCACAACACAAGCTTCAGTGTATCTACGTTCCTGAGAAGAATCATATAGTTCTGTTACTTATTTTAATCTTCAGATCTATTTGTTTAAGAGGTTACTTTTAAGGTTTTATCCGTAGCCAACGAAAATTCAGGTGACGCTCGCATTGCATGCCGGTCGACAGAGAGTCTTAAAGGCATGCGCAGCTTATAAAACATGTCGACGCCCAAGCATCGATAAAAATGAATCCTTCACATGCACAGTGTTCCTCTTGTGAAGCCATCTTAAATCTAGTAGAAATACCTGACGGGGCACGGGAACATGTCATCGAAAGGCATTATCCTTTTACACTTCACGAGGAAATTGATCCGGAGCGATCGCTGTTTTTTGAAAATGCTATATCGCCGCAGAGTCTCTTTAACACAGTTATTATCCAGCTTCAATCAGGTTTGCAAGCAAGTAGGAAACAACGCCATCGGTATATCTACTACTACTCATTCAATTTTCCAGTTGGAATCTTCCCTAACCGACAAGGCGGCTTCTGTGAAACTAACACGATAAAAATCGTCTGCAACTACACTATGTGTCGACAATGCAATCGACATTGGCCAAACATAGTAGTTACAATTTATCCATGCATGAAACCATTCATCTGAATACGAAATATTGATAAAAGTATCGTGAGTTCTAGTTCTGCAGGCTGAGAAGTTATCAAGCTAACCAAAGAGAACGATTAACAGCCATAAAGACAAAGATGAGTCGAATGAAACATTTGCGTGCTGAAAATTCCTGCTCAATGTTCACTTGAGAAGTGCTGACTTCTCCACAATAGTCTGCAGCTTCTAGTGACTGATTTATAAATTATTGATTGCTAACCTTGTTGTGGATAACAGAACTACAAAAGTACAGTTAATTATTTAACTCTGCTCAGCTAACTACAACATCGATAAATGAACGCACATTAAAACTAAGGAAATAGCGATAGTAGGTATTAATGGCAGGATCATCTCAATAGCGAAGTTAATCTAGTGGATGAAGCACACAGAGTAAAACAAATTTCTTTAAGATAAAAAGTATCCCTTCATATGCTTGGCTATAATTAATTGTGCAATTGTCAAGCATAGAGTTCTTAAGTGTATTACGAAAGATTGAAAATGAATTTGACTGAGTAAAATTCGTTTGCAGGGAATTTTAAAGCCGAGAACCATGCAGTAAATTTTAGGGAACATAATCCAAATTGGGTTTATTCACTGAGTTTATCGTGCAGAATAGGGATGAGCTTAAGAGGTAAAATGAAAATAGTCATTGAAATATAGAAGTAGCAGCCCAGATGATAATTGAAAAACGGAGGAGGGTACCTGTGAGTAACAATATCGTTTAAGGTTAAGTAGGTTGAGACATTTGAATACAGGTTGAGAATAAGATATCACATCAGGGAAAGAATACTGTTTAATTTCTTTCTTATATATAACAGGTAATGGTGTTAAAAAATTAATTAAACGCCAGACATGGACTGACTATAAGAGAGGAAACGATAAATAAGAGGGTAAAGAAGCATAAGAAGAATGCTTCTATTGACAAGATGTTCACTTAAGACAAGACACCAACAGTTGTTTAAAGCCTAAGACAACGTTCCTTGATATGATCTTCATCTTAAATTGACGTCAAATGTTACACCTAAATACTTTGCATGGTCAACTTGTATAATACATTCGTCGTCTGTTTTAATATCAAATGACTGATTGGCCTTTGGTTTCTTGAAATGAAAAACAGTAAGGTTGTTTTAGATATCTTGAGTGCTAAGCGGCAATTGATCAGAGTTCCTGATAAGGATTGCATTTTATTTTTTCCAAGGTAGTTAAGGTTTTAACTTAAAAATTAAATTTAGTATCGTCGACAAATAAATAAAATATTACGACGCTAGAGGTGTTGGTATGTCTAGAATGGATCATTGAGGAACGTACACTACAAGTCACTGGGAGGAAGTTGAGTTATCACCATTAACACTTACAAATTGCTCTCATGCAATAGATAACATTTCTACCATTCAAGCACATTGTCTCAGATTTATCAAATAGAACTGCACAATTAACAGTATCAAAGGCTTTCTCCAAATCACTTAATATACCACAACCAAATTTACCATTATCAATAGATTGACCGATTGATTCAGTGCTGGAGCTAAGTAATGGTTGTCGAACATTGTTTTCTGCAACCAAACTTCAATGGAAAAAGTATTTTAATTCCCAGATAGCTATAGAGGCGATGATCTAAGTATTTTGCTAACGTTAGAAAGGACAGAAATTGGCCTATTATTGTCTTTGTCAAATCGTGAGCCTTTCTTAAAGATCTATCCTTGCTAATTATATTTCATTCATCAGAATAATTGCCACTTGTAAAGGAATCCTTAACTAAAACTGTAAGTGGCCATTTGCATGGTTTCTTTTAGATTTAAATATGGTAACTAATGCACTATAGGAAACTTGGAATTCACATTATTGATCAATGTCCCAATTTCAATTAAGTGACAGGAGATTGAAAAAGATTGATCCTTCGTAGTTACCCCGATGTAGAACAAGCGCTTTTGATGGGGGATTTCCTTCTCAGTAGTCTCACCGACAGTAGCAAGTAAGTTATTACAATTTTAGCGAAAGCTGTAAGGATCGGCAACAGTTTTTTTTTTTTTTTTTTCATCAAGGATGAAAGGTATATAACCATTTGACATTTACCAGCATTTAGATATGACCTGAGTGAATTCACTTGAAGTAAACCTTAAGAAAAGTCACAAATTTGGGTCATAATTGCTCAACATGATGTTCAAAATGTCTGTCGAGGAAAACAAAAGCATTTTAATTACACGTTTCGTTTTCTGGAGCGATAGTTAACTGGGGTATGTCGATCATGCCGTATTGACTATTAGTATTTTGCTGGTCTAAATGCTAGCTTTTGCTAGACTGAAAAGCGATATGAAACTACGATAATCTGTGTAACGTCACCAGCTGTTATTTCAAATATGCCAGCCAGTAATAGCAGTAATACAAACAGGCCTCACTCCTTCTACACCAGACGTATTTCTGAAGTAATCTACTAAGATATAGGAGAGTATAAAAAAAAAATTGGTGTAATTGTTCGTAAAATTTTCCCACCAAACATTTCGTTTTTCTCATCTCTTCGCTTGTGACTCTAATAGCTCGCCACAACAGCTTTTGTTATTGGTTATAATGTTAATCATAGCACAGTTTTGACCAATCGAGTGCATTTTAAAGATTACCTTGGTATCAGATACAGTGCAACATCGATCACGTGGCTTTAATATAATTCAGACTTTTCCCTTAACCCACGAGATTTTCATTCGTCGTTCAATTGCCTTCTACGTGAGCCTTATTCTTGGTAAAAAGGGGGCTTAAGCTGTAGAACGTAAAGGTGTTTGAGGTACAGTAGTACAGAAAGGCAGAGACGAGCTTTTGTCTAAGAGAAAACAGTAGCACAGGTAGAGTATGTAAGCTCTCTGTTTGTCTTCGCTTCCTGTAAAGAAAAAAACGGTGCAGCTTCTTAATAAAGTGGTACTAGATTCTCAGGAACAACAATTGCTTACCTCATTAAAAAGTTGTATAATGGTAATTCTCGCAGCCTGATAATCTGATAATTTAGCTAAAGACAAATCAAAGTATGAAAATCACAAGAACATTTTACTGTTGTCAAAGTAAGTAGTATGTATACCATTCTCTATATTGACATGGATAAAAACTTAAGAAAGTTTTTGCTTGCTGAATGAACTATTGAGCTAACTGATAACTTTCCAACAATTAACTTCAGCTGAACTTCACTGTGCTACCATTTGCTCGGCCACTTTCGGGGGTGCTTTGGGCAAACTCTAGTGTTTGCTCATAGTTGTGGATTGGAAGGTTGAAAGGTACAATTCGCCAGCCACGATCTATTTTGTAACTGCCAAGTTCATACCATTTTCATTTATAAACTGGTTTTCATTGCTAATATTTTGAGGATTTCAGCATCAGTCATAGTCAGAAGTAAAAGACTCAAAACAATTACACATAAACGCATTACAAAGTCAAAATTCGCGCTCGCGCCTTACCCGACAGCTTTTTATATTCCCCCATCAATTCAAGCGAGACATGTAATCAGGATTACGCAGATATTGTTACATTATGAACTTGCACTATTTTGTATAAATGCTTGATACGTTTAGCACCTTATAAACTGCGCAGCTGCGAAGACAACGATGGCCAATGACTGTTGCATAGAAAAATTGGCTCCATGGGAGGGACTTTGCGAAAAATTTGGGTAAAGCCATTTTTCGTACAGTAGGAAAAGACAAAAGTTTAAGAATGGATGGCATCTCCAGTGTTGAAAGAATTAGTGTCACTTGCATTTCACAGTAGTGTCAGTTAACACCCAACCCTTGATTATTCTGGATATCAACAAAAACCTAATCCAAAGATATTCTATCATTTCATCCCGTGAGGAAATACCCTTTTAAGTGTAAGTGGATTTGGGCTGTTTAAGTACTTTATCTATATGGGCGGCGGTATGTGAACTGTCCAGTGTGCTTCAACCCTGCTTTACCAGCAGTAATCCTTGACCCTTCCCCCTTTCTTCTGTGTGATGCTATGAAATATCCATACCCACTCAAAAAGGTGATCTAGTCACTAATGGGGCTCAAATATCTTTTGTGGTAGGGGTACATGTATTGATATTTTCTGGAACAACACTTCCTGAAAGAAACCCCCAAAAAGAACTAACATTAACTGAGTACAGAGTTAATGGAAATACCTAGTTCCATGCATGGTAACTTTGTTGTTGATGATCTATTGATAGTTTGAATGATATTATTGTTTGTTACCCTTTCTCTTTAGATATCGTCCAAAGGTGGTGCATTCTTGACCTTTTGAAGGACAAATTTATATTGCAAACAAGCCTCCATCAATCACATGACTGGGGAGTGCCAACAGCCCAACATACAGCTACACTAGTCGTTGTCTATTTCAAGAATGACCAATAAAACTGTTTCTTGCCCTTATTTTCTATACTGTAATGGTAACAATTTATATCAATCAGTTGTCTGTACCTGTCGGTATGTTTCAAAGCATGAATAATTAGCAATTTAAATTTTTAAATGGTTGCAACCACTCACCGAATGGATGTTTATGATTGTTATTGTTCGACTGGACAATTTTATCGTTGCAACAAATATGGGATATTTAAATATTAAAATAGTCTTTTTTTTTACTGGGCCTAGGTGAAGTTTTCCGACAGCTTCACTTTTACGAATTACTACTAACACTCTTTATCCGGTGATGCTACAATATTGGTATCACGCTAATGCCCGGTCATTGGTGCACCTTTAATGGTAATCTTTACGGCTTAATATGTTATGTTAATAGGCAGCAATACAGGCATTAAATTGACAAGTTAAGGTGGCTCTCAACCCCCTTCTTAGAGTTTATTCAAACTTTGCAAAAAGTTGCATTTTACCATGCTTATCACAATTCGATATTAAAAAGTGGTGACCATCAAGCTCGTTTATCCAGCACTTAGAGCTAAAATTATAAGTGTTTTCAGCAGGTTGTACTATTACTATAGTAACTTTTTATATAAAAAAGAGGACCAATAATTGGACATTTTTGTGATACAATTATTGTAGGATCATGTCACAAGGGGGAAATATTGATTCATCAAAGTATAATTTATGGAAAAAGCAAGAAACTTTTGTTAGCCTGCAGAGAATACAAGAAATTACATAATCCGCTAATTTGTTCTAAATTGCAAGATAAAAATCGTAGAGCCGTTTTCAAGTGAGTATAGAAAAATAATCGGTTTTGCATAGCAACGCTAAGCGATTGGCTTCAGAAACTCGCGCCACTTTGTCATCCAATCAGAAGTAAGACCAAACCAATCGGGAGTCACTTGCACTTGTTTTCCCGCGCCTCGCGTCAGCTGCATTATTTGCCCCGAGTATTGATTCTCTGTGCTTTGTGACTGACAAACGTGATTACCTTTGTTCTGGCTCTCTGAGCTTCTAATTGGATAGTCGGGCTGTGATGTTGATCGAAACAAAAACGTACGTCGACATATTTTTCGAACCAGACAAATAATAACAAAAAATGAGTTAAATATACTAGGAATAAAGCGTTAAGGGTAATTTCAATTTTGTTTCAAAATTGTAAATATTTACGGAAGTTTGTAGACCTAAGTTCTTGTTTTGGCATCAGCCTGACTAGTCCCAGGTCCTAACCCCCTGCGGTTTCTGACCCAACCGGAAGGGAAAGTTCATGTTTTCCTGTGCCTGAAACCCGGTGAATATAGAACCATATTCATTTTCCATTCTCAGACAGATTGCTAATCAATTGAAATGTTTACATGAACAATTTGGCTACGAACATAATATTTTCTAGAGTTGTTCTTACATTTCAGCTTCTTTTATCCATTTCGGCGAGATGATAGAATGGCTCAATTGAATTGAGGGCGGAAAAGCAGCTTGATACATGGCGTGGCACATAAAAAGTATCACCCACCGAAAGAGCAATATTTATTTTAAAAAGTAAGCGCAATAAATTTTTTAGGCTTATCAAACAAAGAAATTTGACAACGCGAAATGCAAGTGGAACCGCGCTCAAAAATCGTCATTTCCTGCCACGGTATTCTGGTTGATGAAATGGCGAAATTGAGATTAACAAATCGTCCTTTTGTTTGAGATGTTGCCTAGT
>NW_028301547.1:6397500-6535000 GCF_042242905.1 Orbicella faveolata | reverse complement strand
TATGAATAAGATAGAAAGATTTGCGAAGTCGGACTAGTTCAAACACATTTATTTGCTACTCCGAGTTTCACGCTTCTCGGGAAGCAATCATCATATATATAGTCAGTGTAA
The DNA here is from genome assembly GCF_042242905.1 of Orbicella faveolata. Lineage (NCBI taxonomy): Eukaryota > Metazoa > Cnidaria > Anthozoa > Scleractinia > Merulinidae > Orbicella > Orbicella faveolata. The sequence continues at coordinate 6,534,889 of NW_028301547.1, read as the reverse complement.
AAGTAGCTTACGAATGGACACCGAAGCCTCCCAGGTATGCAATGTTTCCACGTAAATCTGTAGATAGGCGTAAATGACGGGACTCTTGACTGTTTCCTCGATTTAATACTGAATAATACTTCATAATGAATAGAACTAAGCACTTTCTGCATACTATTTGAACGCTGACAGAATTATTTATACTTTACCGTTTAAACGTTTTTAAAAAGGTTCTCCCAAAATAAGCCGGCTTTGAGTATATAACAAAATATCTGGCCCCAGTTGTTCAAAGGCTGGATAATGCTATCCACGGGATAAATCGCTAACCAGTGGATAAGTGTTAACAAAGCAAACCACGCTATCCACCGTTCGAACAACCCGGTCTGTATTTTAGCGCCAAATGGAGGTTTCATACTGCGAAGGCCACTTCCGGCCAAAGTGCGAGAGCTTGGTTGCTGAGCGCAAGATGGCGGTTAAAATCGTAACGAGGTTTCATTTTGTTGTTGTTGTTATTGCGTTATTGGCCGGATAAAGAAGGAGCAAAACTTCACTTAAGGTAAAAAATGCTTAGAAAATTGGGGTCTTCGTTTTAGTGTTTTTGGGGTCTCAGGGTTTTAGGGCTTTAGGGTCTTAGGGTCTTAGGGTCGTTTTAGAGACACTCTTGGGGGTGGGCTGAAAATTCTAGCTTGGTTTGATCTTAAAGGCATTGTTTTCCATTAATTTTCCCATTCATTTGGCTGAATTTGACCCTGTATGATTGTTCATAACCCTTATTGAATAATCAAATGTGCAATATCCCTCTTTGCTTGAGTTTCCCTTAGTCATTCAATCACAGTGGGTTTTGCCGAGTTAATTTTCTCTTCTTTGTAAATTGATATTTCCGCTTTAAATTCTAAATTCTAAGTCTAGGCATCACGATCATTTTCTTATTTAAAGAACCCCTTTAATATGGTCACACTGTTAATGTGGTCAGATTTTTGTGGCCCATTATATTGGCAACGGGATTAACAGAGTACCACTGTAATTTAAAAATAATTGTTAGTGTTGGTTGTTTTTAGAATATTTGTACCTCATAGAGATGAAAATGAATTTGAGCTATCACCCACAAAACAAAATTTTGGACCGTACATTTTAGGAGTAATGTACACAATTTACAATAAGCATCAGGCATCACTTTGATAGTGAAGTCCCATACATGTAATTCAATTATATTTGGAGATTAGTCATCCCCTATCCCTGAAATTACCAATGAAGGCTGATATCTCTATTACCATGTAATCAAAGCCATAATATTTAATACATATTCGAGTCTAGAATACTCTAGAATATTTTGGCTTTCACGCAGTGTATTTGGAGATTAGTCATCCCCTATCCCTGAAATTACCAATGAAGGCTGATATCTCTATTACCATGTAATCAAAGCCATAATATTTTGACGCCTACTGTACCAAACACAGTTTCCTTAAGCATTTACAACAGTCCTCCTTTAGTAAACCAAAATTGTTAAATTGCTGGCAGGTGATTTATAAAAGTATAACCCTTCCAGAAGCCTTCACAAAGTAATATCATTTGCTAACAATTTTTTTGTGGGTGATTTAAATTTTGTAATGAATCATACTGAATTGGCCCAGGTTTAATATATATTTTGTTGCATGTAGTTCACATATTATCAGTTTAAAGGAGAAGGTCACCTCAAAAAGCTTACTTTTTTTGTCTTCACTTAAAGCAAGTGAATATTCGGCTTTTCTGCTCAATAAAGGTTTAGCCTCTGAATTGCCTATCCTTAAGAAATTTGCCTTGAAAGAAGCGACTTTGGAGGCCACTGTTTTGCAACTGTCTTGGCAGTCAGGCTGTGTTTATGTGACGTCATTCCGTCTGACTCAAAATTGCCAGGAAGGAGAAGAACCTGCAACTGAATTGGCATCTTTCACAAGGTTGGTAAAATTTATTTTTTTTCCAAGCGATTATCCACTTCACTATCTTCAATGCTATTATTTCGGAGTTTGGAGCATGTTTGACGCAAAGTAATATGTGTCAAGAGCAGGCATAACCCAGTGTGGTAATCAAAAGGCTTGTTGGAAGCCATTAGGACAAAATTTCACAGATGGAATGATATCAAGAAAACTCGGCCTGACTCCTCCTTTGGAGGCGAACTTCATTAAGGAAAACGTGCACTTTAGAGGCTGAAACTTCTGTGAGTGGCTAAACTTAGTGCAAGGTTTTCATTAGCATTTGACATAAAATATGTGTTTTTTGGAGTGATCGCAAATACACACATTAAAACTTAACTCAGTAGCAAGATATCTCTTGTATGACCAGTAACAGAATACATGTATCCATAAAACAAAATATATATTGTCCAAACTCAGTCATGTTTACTTAGTAGTGTTAGTGTCTGTTGAGCACCTGCAAAGAGATAGTTATACAATCATTCTTGCAACTCCCCTCAATATTCTGGGAGTCTCCCACCCACCATTTAGATCATCCAGTCCCCCAGTCAAGTTTTGAACTGTTGTCCAGATACAAGCTAGTTCAGGGACCATGGGCTCCTAGGGACATGCAGTGCTTAAAGTGCTATTATGATGAAACTTGCAGATATCCTCCATAATATGAGCTTAACAGTTTCATTACCATGGCAACATACTGGGTTTCAACCTTCCCTGATATAGGCTTTTCTGGCCACCTGTGGCTTTCCATTTTGATATTTGCCAATGGTACCTCATCTGCATGATACTGCAAGCATATTAATATGTAAGGTGGAGGTCGTGACCTTGTTTAACCTTTTTTCAAGCTGAAAATCACTGAATTAGTGAAATCAGGTTAGAGGGTACTGGAAAGGAGTGAGCTGCCATGGGTAAATATACATGTATATGTATATAATTTTTATAGCCATAAGTGTGTTTTCTGTAGAACTATAAGCCTTACCAACTTGATGTAATATTGGGTTGAGTGTACCAATGTATGTCACATCATCAGTCACCTCATTTGCATATTTTATACATTTTTCAAACTTAAATATCTTTGGAACTGATGCAGATATTTGCAAAAAAAGTATACAGCATTTTTAATCTTTTGTGGAATTCTATGTGATACACCTAAAACTTCTGACTCAATGGGTAAAAATTTAGTGATAGAAGCACGTTAAAGTATTGAGTTGAATTTATGCTGTTGGCAAAATTTTACTGTAAGATGTCGAAGAGAATTTTGGAGGGGAATTTGGTGTGGTTATTGAATTGACAGAGGTTGGTTTTGTTATTGCTGTTGTCATTATCTTCTATATTTTTGAGGCAGAGTGGTTGTTGGCAAAAGCAAAACTGGCAATATCTTCACCGACCTGTGTTTAGATGTTTTTAGGTTTTTGTCTCTGACAATGAAGGTCAATTTAATTACACTCGAACTCCTATTAAGCGGCCACCTATTAAACGGCCATCCCTAATACGCGGCCAGTAATCAGAGTCCTGATGAGGTTTTTTCTGTTGTTTTTACCTCTATTAAGTGACCAGCCCCTTTTAAGCGGCCACTATCCATTTCCCAGAGGGTGGCTGTTTAATGGGGGTTGAACTGTAGTTACACTGTCTTTACAATAGGACATATGGATATTAATAGTATAGTTATATTTTAATATCCTCATACCAAAATTATAGTTATTTTATGGCTCAGTTACTACCTCTGCTTTAATTTGTTTGAACCAATTTATTTTTTTAAAACCAATTTAATTCCATCAAAGGGGAAGGGGGAATCTGAGAGCAATAATAAATTCGACCAACAAATATAAGGATATTTGCAGTGATTACCTTCATGGCCTGGTGGAGATGAAGTGGACCAAAAAGTCAGAGATCTGATGTTTAAATTTAGGTCTGTCTATACAAAATAATAATAAAAAAAGATTGTATTGTAGTATGGGAGTATTATGGTAAGTTATGTTGGGGGGTTGATATGGGATTCTGGCTGTACTGTTGTAGGTTAGGAATAGGAACTGAGGGGGTGGGCAGTGTGCTTGTGATCCTTTTAAAGAACCACTCTGAAAGTGAAAACAAACTGGTTTGAAAAATGTACAGCAGAGGTAAAAATTATACATTATATATTGTTTTTTATAGGTGGTAAATGAGCAAATGCCCACAAAAGACCTGTCCAAGTGTGATTTTTTTTTTACTGATAATGGAAATCATAGTAAAGATACAAAGCCACCTTGGTGTGATTTATTCTTTGACAGGGAAGTGCAACCTAACCAAAAGTTGCATTCTGTAAGAGGTTTACAAGAATTAAATGGAAAATTAAACTACACCAGTTTGTATTAATTTTATAAGTACTCCTCTCTCCAAAATATATTTGGTGTGTTGTCATACTGGTAAGAATATAATGTAGAAATTTTATGGGAAATGTTTCCATTTTAAAAATATGCAGCTCGGACAGAATGACATTAATTCTCATTTCTGTGGTGTTTTCTTTGGTGTGAAAGTGTAAAAACAAATTCTATTACCCTACATGTAAGTTAAATATAGGATCTCCTCTGAAAAATAGTTTGTTTTTTTCTGTTCATTTTTTTCGTTGAACATTTATATTTTCCTAATAAGCAGCTGTTTCTTCGCAACACATTTTAAAATAATAACTAGCCATAACAATTATGTTTTTATCTCAGAGAGCATTTTCAAGATTAAACTACACCAGTTTGTAGTAATTTTATAAGTACTCCTCTCTCCAAAATATATTTGGTGTGTTGTCATACTGGTAAGAATATAATGTAGAAATTTTATGGGAAATGTTTCCATTTTAAAAATAGGCAGCCTGGACTCAGTAATATTAATTCTCATTTTTGCAGTGTTTTCTTCAGTGTGAAAGTGTAAAAACAAATTCTATTACCCTACATGTAAGTCGAAAAAATATAGGATCACCTCTGAAAAATAGTTTGTTTTTTTCTGTTCATTTTTTTCGTTGAACATTTATATTTTCCTGATAAGCAGCTGTTTCTTCACAACACATTTTAAGATAATAACTAGCCATAAAAATGATGTTTTTATCTCAGATAACATTTTCAAGATAAAAAAAGTGATTTTTATTTATATTTTCTTTGGGCAGGAACGTTTTTAGAATTTCCCTAAAAATATCACAAGGTAGAAAGGAAGGGGCAAATATAAAAGTTATGTTTTCAATAATAGTTTGAGTCTCTCTATGAAGCTGCAAAGTATGGTCATTATTTTATACTGTTGTGGATAATGTTATGCCCATTTTAATTCAAAATACAAATGGAGTTTACATTGATAATCACTAAATCCCTTGGCACTGTTTTGTTTTTTAATTGCCTTTTTCCACGAAACAATTTCAACATACTTGTTACACAAGGGGGGGGGGGGGGGGGTATTCTTTATTGTTTTAAATGGGGAAGCTCCATCTCAAGGTCCAACCCCTTACCCTTTTGTATATATTAGTACCATTTTGACAGAAGAGGTGCCTCTTTTGTAGACAATTCATTGTAAAAGGGTGCCCCTTTACAAGCCTTTTTAAGAATACTGCATCCGTTTTCTAAACCCTTAGAGAGAAGTTTTAAAATGTCTTTTTGAACAATATAACAGAATCCCCTCATTCTGGCTCAGCAGAGTGAATGAGAGATTATCAACAACATTTTAGAACCAGAAGAAGGGAAATTTCTAAAAGACAGTTTTCCCTCCCCTTTCATACACCTGAATTCAACTTGTCAGAGATCCCCTAACCTTTAATAGTTATACCTGAAGCCTGAAAACTTTTGAGTGGAGCCTCCCCATATATGTCATTACAGGGAGTCCTTCCACGTACACAAGTCAGGAACTCCTAACAAGTAGTGATGAAGCTGGCTTTAACACTGGTCTGATCAGGCAGCTTCTTCAGTTTTTGAGTACAAATTGTTGCTCTCAGTCAACTTCTAGTATGGAACCTTTTCTTTTCTGGTGTAGTCCAGGTTGACAGACACTACTGGCTAGCAATGTCACTCACATACTGGTTGTTCAGTTCCACCGCACCATGTTTCATGGTCACTCATTGTCAGACATGAGTTCATTAGCTTGTAAAAATTCACCAGCCTGGCAGTGTCATTGTTGCTATTGCCTGCTCCCAGACTTCCTTTTATGGCCGGGTGTCGGGGCATGATATTTCAGTACTGTTTGCGAACAGTTTGTTAAGATCGCACATTGAAAGAGTGATGAATTGAAATAATTGAACTCTAGAAGAGAGAATTGTCAGAATTGCTAGTGTTCTCTCATTCCCTGGGACTGAAATGTCCTGATGCAAGCTTAAATAGAGAAAGCACACTGAAAATAGGGCAAAATGTATGAGTAACCATCCAAAATAAGTTGCAAATATGATAGGGATTAAAAGATAAGGAACTTGGTCTGCAAACAAGGCAAATGAACGGAATTGAAAAAATTAAAGGTACATGCTTGACCTCAAAGGATCGGGGGGGGGGGGGTATTGAAACTTTATAGTGTTGCTGACATTTAACACTGTTGAAACGAAAAAATAAATTACATAACTAAAAAAAAAAAAACACGAGATTACTGAATCGCCCATAGAAATAACCTCTTGTTTATTTTTAAGGGGTTCACGGCCTGCCTATGTTGAATGAAGCGTTTACCAATTAAGGGATTGCCAAGGGAAACGTTCAGATATCTTGTTTAAGGTTCTTAACCAATCGTAACAGAATTTATAACACCAGTTTGAGGCACAAGCAAGAACATGAATTTGTGTTAGTGTCGATCGGCAAGAAAGTTCCGCCGCGTTATGTGTGTGGGTCTATTCTTACAGTATATGCGATTAACAGTTCTCCTTTACTCTCAAGTGTTTAATTTGTCAATGGTAAATTTGAAAAAATAGGCTTCTGTTAAATAGGTTCTTCCACGTCTAGTAAACTGACCTTGCGCTTTTCTCTCAGTGTAATGCCTACCTAAGAGAATAGGATATTTGAATTGAGTGCAACTTACCTAGAATTCATCATTTCCACGTTAACGATGACTCCTGTGGAATTCAACGACGAAGAAACGACGACATTTCGTAAAAACACGCGCCATCAAAACAACGTGTTTTTGAATAAATAATTGTTCCTCAAATAACCGATATGACGAGGAAGAATACAAAATTTTGTTTCTCGTGGCCAAATGAAACGTTAGAAATATCCGGCCGATTACGAAATATTGCTATTTTTCTTAGTGGGAGAACGCTTACGTCTCAGTCAAATTTTATTTTGCCGCCTGCCCGCATTTTTACCGGATGTGACGTCACTTTTTGTTAGACGATCTAAACACAAAAAAAGTGCCAGGCCGCTGCCCAAAACATACTTGGATACAAAGAAAGCAATACCAAATATAGAAGTTTGTCCTGAAAGCCTCGAACCCATGTTGGAATATGATATCGATATTGTGGCCTATTCCCAACGGCCCCTCTCGTTCACCAACACCTCGTCATTTCAGACTCATCACGTCTCCTTTCGCCCTGGACTCACGCTAGGTGCGCGTGACTAAATACCTATGTGTCCTACAATTAATTTATTTTTTGCTTTTCTCAAGACGTGATCTTGGGAAGCCTGTGATATAATATCTTTGTGGTTTTTATACTTTGTGACTCAGAATTAAGAAATAACAATAAATGATTCAACAACTTGCTGTATCATGGCTATAATTACATTGTTAAGAATGCGTTAAGTGTTACAAAATAACTCTTTAAAGTCAACTTTGACACCACAACACCCTTTACATTAGACTACTGAGCGAATACAAAAGCAATCATAAATTGTGGGCATTGCACGTTGCGGCAGACCTGCTGGGTTGGACGAGTTGGCCAACATCAACTGGGTTCACTACGTTTCTATAAGAAAAAAACAAATTGTTGTAATTAGTATCTATGGAGCACCACTCGCCCGAAAGGTCGCCTATTTAGATTACTATTATTTTGCCCCTTTGCTAAATGATTTCCCATAAAAGACATTTTCACAATCCAACATTTAGGTGTAATACCCAAGGTAATCCCATCTTAATTTGTTTTAGGCTTGATACCAGTTCTTCCGCGGATGATACTCGCACTTTGCGTGGATGTTTTCGTAGATGATTTCTTTATATGGTTCGTTTCGTTTCGTTTCAAAGCGAAGGAAAACCTCCAACGCAGTGGGGATGTCCAGTTCTTTGATATTTAAATATATAAGAAGCAAATGAGCTTTGGCCCTCGCTATGTTTTAATACATTTCGAAACTTTAATAGGACTGTAAATAAAAGGCAAATCTCCCCTGCAAAAGCAATAAAAACTGAATGAACTGCAGAGAAATGAGCAGCCAAACGAGTGCAAAGCGGAAGAAAGCCAGAACACAAAGCAACCGAACAAGCAGGTGGCCGGTCAAAAGTGCAGACCGACGCTCGCCGCCCAAACAGCGAAAGATAGTTTCAGAAACAACGACAAAAACGCCGAGAACAACGCAGTGAACAGAGAACTATAACGAACCCGGACACAGCCATTGTACTTGTTACCGTTGCCGTTGTATTTAACTCCCTGATACCAAATGAATAGCAAAAGAATGAACAGCCTAACGAGCATAAAACAAACGAAAAGGCCAGCCGAACAAACAGACGGCCGAGAACACATAATTAAAACACCTGTGCTATGAAACGTCTTTTGAAAATCAAAACACATAAAATGGCTTTTCACCACATTTCTCCCCATTTCGTCTCAGGTAGCCACGCATCGCGCTAGTAACATCCTCTAAGGAAATTGTTTGTGCCCCTCCTCAAATTTGAGAAATTTGTCGAAATTTTTTCTCCAGTTTTACAGAACACACCATAATGATGTACCTCCGTGGGTACACCTCAATTCTACTGTCTAAAACATACAGAAAAATGCACGCAACTGCCCGCACATACATGCAACATCAACATAACAAACATACGTTGGTAGCAGCAACAATACTCGCCAGGTGGACAGTAGAAAGCCCTAGAACAGTCGTGATATCCATTTGGACAATGAGAATGGTAGTTATCTATGCAAAAGCTATTAGACCTCCCCAGGCAGTTGCTGTGACTTGCAGCATCTGTAGAAACATAAATAGTATGTAGTTAAAAATCGCAATCGCCATTTTTCAGCACGCTTCTAGGACTTCCAGGAATGAGCGTACGTCGGAGAAGGAGAAAATCTACCGCGTATTTCAGATCAGTCACTGGATTCTCACTCGGCAATCTTGAAAAAAAGGCACTAGTTTTAAAAACATTTTAACCTCAGAAACGTTCCGTGTAGAGCAAGATTTACTTTATTTATCTTTTAAAAGTATATTAATAGTTTTCAATTAATGGAATGATCGTAAATTAACTACACTGTAAATTAGCACTATTGTAATTACTGACGATTTCCACCAAGTATTAAATAAAAGGAATGAGGAGGAGGAAGAGGAAGAGGATGGTCATGGTCATGGTCATGGTAATAGTGATGGTAATGATAATGGGGAAGGTCCGTGGGTTAGTGCGCTCTAGAGGTTATAGAAGTGGGTTGTGTGAAGCGTAATTTCTAATGACTGAACAGTTTGATTATATTTGAGATTTGCAGTTGCGACGAGAAAATTATGTTAGTATGGAAAAGACTTGAAATCTAGTTTTTGCAAGCTAAAACGCTTTGATCAACTTACATTTTTTTAGCTTGTTTTTACAGTGCAGAATTTTTGGGGGAACGATATGTACGACCTAGCCCTACTTTTTGTTGTTCTTAACACAACAACTTATCCTGGCTCTAAAATCAATAGTCAGAAATTTTGTCACATTAAAATCGTTTTAGATTGCATTTCACTACCTCAGTCTCCAGTCTCTTAGTCTCTTATTGCATTTTCTGAGGAGATCACGGGCAAACCGAGCAGATTTTCCGTAGCAACGATCCCTCAGAATTCTCAACTGCGCTACTGAACTGGTTGCCTCTGATTTTGTAATGCAACTCCGTCAGTTACTTAGAAGTGCATTAAGCCAGATAAATTTCATAGCTAACATTATTTTGTTAGTCTCCAATACGTTCCTTCCGCACTTACTTTGGGTATAGGCGGCCAAAAAAATCAGCAACAGACACAGATGAAACTTTACATCCATGATCAGAACGCTAAACAAACAAGACAAACAAACTTAATATTAAACCCAGCCCACTTACAGTTACATTTAATAAGAAAGACCCCCGGCAATACAGCAGTTACACATGGCTAAACTAAATGCAAGGTAAGCGTTCCCTATCACGACGGTTTCATAACTTCTCATATTTTTTATCAATTTCATTAGAAAGCTCCCTGTACAGGGAAGTGGTTAGCTGAAGAAATGATCCTCTGGCCTGAGAAATCTGAACGTTCTTCTTAGCTAAAAAATGTTTACACTAAAGTAAGAGATTATTACTCATTAAAGCAGGAAGGTTTCAGCAAGTCAATCAATAGACTAAATTCACCTCCTGATTAAAATAAAGGCAACTTAGGCTCTATGGTTAAAGAGGACAGAATCATTTAAGCGGGAAACCTAACCATTGAGTGAAAAATAGCCCAAGCATACATCCTGAACAGCCACTCCTCTTTAAGGAAACCATCACAAACTATAAATCAACAGCAACGTTTAAAATGTCGAATTCGGAATAAAAGGTTTATTTATCTGGCTATGTCGTTAAGCCGACGGAGCCTTTAAATAATAACAGGTCTGCAATGGTTTCATTTGTAGCTTCGAGTTAAGTCAGTCAAAATAAATTGATGGAATCTTATAATCTTAGGTAAAATGGACTCAAATAAATATTCCATTACTTTAACTAATATACTAATAGAAGGTCAAATAGCCTTATTTTCCCCAACGAACTGGACTTTGCTGGATAGCCTAAATAAATTAAAGTGCGAGCGAGATCGCCGTGGTTAATCAACGAACATCGAGATTGTAATTAAACTTCTGAAAACGACCGTCCACATTCAAAACTTCTTTATGCAACATTGCTTTTATTGACCGCCTTATTTGAACTACTCTTCTGGTCGCAGAACTCAACTAAATATCTGCATGGTTTTGTTATTTATCGAAGCTATGTCGTGCCAGTATTCGTGAACTATTAAACCAATAACAAACAAAACTGCAGTTAAAGTACCAATAAATATGTCTAGCTTTAGAAACAGATGCTTGCTTGTGCAAGCTAGAGGTGAAAAAGTTACAAAAGGTTCATAAACTTACGTGCAATCGGAACTCGGTGTTCAAAGAGTGAGAGTTGACCCTCGAGTTCTTGATCTCGTCACGAAGACAGGCTAACTTCAACTCAAGTTCTCCTCATATACTTGTAAGAATAATAGATGCCTTTGTTTCGTTTATCGCACGTGCCAAATGTAGTCGTAAAAGTGAACATAATCTTATTAACATTAGATAGCATCAAAATATTTGGCGACTTAATGAACCAACACGTTCCGAATTGTGTTTCTTTTTTGTTATTATTATTTTTTTTTTTAGTTTTGACCTTCCGCCCTTACAACCACTTAAGGCAATGAGCGCGTGAAGGAATTTGTTGAATTTTCACGACAACCTTGACCTCGGCTCAGCGCATACGCGGCCTGCGACGTGCAAACTTGCATGATCAACAAGGTTTTTTTTTTCTGCCTTTTTCTTTTTTTTTTTTCGGATCTATTTTAGATAGGAATAGACAAACGTTGGATGTACTCGACCTCCCGCTCGATTTTTATCGCCTTACATCCACAACTAAACTGAGACTATTTTAAGAGAAAACCAGCTTGATAGTAAGGAGAAACAATGAGCATTACAGCAAAAATACAACAAAAATAATAACAAGAACAACTTAGATACAATTATAATGATAAATGGGTACCAACACCCTAAAATAACTAAAAAGCTAAAAATGTCATGGATTAGAAGTTAAGCATTTAAACTGTGGTTAATGAGCTCTGTAGTCTACATCATAGCTGTCATCTAAGGTTGTCACCAGTTCTGTTATCTTCCCCCTATTAGTCGTTGTGCAATAGCCTTAGGTCAATGTCCAATGCAACGCAATCGTTTTACCATATGGGAAATCATACGACAACGCTCCCAGTGATTTTCCACCATGCTCTCATGTGATTTCAGCGTGCTATACCCCTCCCAACTCCTTCAATCCCCGTCTCAATTGTGACCTAGTATTCAAGTTACAATCTTGGACAAAATAAATGGAACATCTGGACCACCCCTCTCCCATTTCAATGATGCCAAAATGGCGCGTTTTTGCTCCTTCGTGCCTTCATCATTGCTTTGGCGGGGGATGGGGGAGTTCCATTTTATTCTGTCTGAGATTGTAGGCCGTTCTCTACATTCCCCTCCCTCCTTTCCTCCCTCCCTGTATTGGTAGCTTTGTCCTTTCCCATCTTTTTCCTCCATGTGGTTGCATTACAGAATCGCGCCCATTGAAAAACGTCGCACGGGAAAATGCAAATAAGCTAGAAAAGAAAAAGAGAGCATGCGTAACTTCACACAGGCCTTTCAACTCGACTGTCAATCAGGTAATCCCCCGTGTACGCCGTGTTCACAAGTATTGTTTCTCACTCAGACAACCGAAACGTAGCGCTATTCATCGAAGAAGAATAGCCGTAATTAGTCGGGTTATCTTGATTAGGCTATGTTGTTTAAAAATCGGTCAGATGTAAAATGAAATTACCTTTTAAATGTCGGATTTTATCAGAACTAAACTAACAATAATGTATGGAAAGCCAAAAGCAAAACTACAAACCATCGGCTGTCCGAATGTTTATTTACATTGGGTTCACACAGCTGGTTTAAAAATCTATGACACAATCCGATGGTGCGATCGAATTTAGCGATCTCTCTTCGAGGAAAGGAATTTCGTTTATGTTCATAGTAATACATTTATAGTAGAGAAAAAAAGCTAAAATCAAAAACAAGCGCTCACCTTGAAAATAGAGCTCCCACGTGGACAAGGACTATATGAGAATTTCCGTTCATAATTGTATTTCCATTGTCTGTTAACGGACGCAAAGCGAAATTTTACAACTCCCGTTTGGCAATTCGGCAATTCAGATCTTAAGAGACCGAAGCTGGCGGTGAACTTTTGCAGCCTCATTCCCAGGTCATTGCACCCGCAAAACATCATGGGTACCCCACCTTTCCCGGGCGACACTTTTCAATGGGCGCGATTCTGTAATGGTAATTACCTTTCGTGAGAAGGTGGCTTTCGCCTGCTGAACCTTCTCGGTTTATTCACTGCCACGTTCTATTTGTTATATTGTGTGTAAACCATAGCTGCTTAGTCAATAAAGGTTTTTTGGTGGCAAGGAAGTGCAACCTAGGCTGCACTTTGTCCCACAGTAAGTGCTATGGCCACCCTTGGAAATAGGTCCAGATCTCTCCAGGTAGGTGTCATCGAATCATCTGACCTATTGTCCTCCCAGAGGGGCACCCCCTCTTCTGGTCCATCCTATGTTACCCCCAAGGAAATAAGTCCTAATCTCTCCAGGATGGTGCCGTCGTACTATCTGACCTATTGTCCTCCCAGAAGGGTACCCCTCTTCTGGTCCCCTTAGTAACATAGGTTCCCCTAATGAAACCAGAAACTGCAGGGGACCGCATACGATAAACGTTGCCAACATAGGATCTGCAAGAGATCTGATCAGCCTAAAACATGAATGAAGACAAACAATAAACTGCAAGACTGACACTTCTGAAAAACGTTTCGTGTCTCGAAACGTTTTTCACGCAGTATCAATATCTTGATATAGTGAACGGGTCATTTTGCAATTTATGTGCGTTGGCTGTTGGGCTGGCGTTACATATCTTCGCTACACAGTGCAGTGCTGACGAGCCCCAAGAAGGGCGAAACAGCTGTCCACTATTGCGATCCTACTTTATCGGTTCTTGTCATGTTGGTGTCTCGAAACGTTTTTCACGTAGTATCAGTCTTGCAGTCTGTTGTTTGTCTTCACACCTTTTTTGGCTAATCAAATCTCTTGTAGATCCTACGTTGGCAGCGTTTATCGTATGAAACGTTTTTCACGTAGTATCAGTCTTGAAGTCTGTTGTTTGTCCCCTAGAGACGCCGCTGCTCTAGGGGAGATAGGCTCTGTCATCCCTGCCACCCATGTTTTGCCACCATAATCAGTGTTTTGTTTCTGTTTCCTGTATCTACCCAGCAAAAAAAAAAAAGGGGGGGGGGGGGGAATTGCAATGTTGTTACCCATATAAATATCCTCGCTGGTACTGTTCGATCTGCCCCTCCCTCTGTGTTGGTGTGACTTTAATAATTTAGACTAAATTGCACAGCAGCAGGGTCTCATTAAGCTGGATTAAATACACGTGATGCGCAAAACGTGTGCGCATTGACAAAGTAGGCACCGTCCCTAATACTAGATAACGTCAACAAATTTGTCGATTTAATAAATCAGAAAGCTGTAATTGTTGTTGTTTTTACCTTGTTGCGCCTTACAAACCTTTCAAATCAAACAAATGAGCGCTTGACGTGAAATATGCTTTTCCTTAGGTATGCTCGTAAGATGTACGCTTCATCTAGTCCTTTTAATGAATTATTGGAGGAATTAACGCCCATATTCCCAGTTTATTAAATTCTCACGATAACCAGTGTCTAGTCGGTCTGATACGTGCAAACTTGCATGATCAACAGTGTTGTCTTTTTCTTTTTCTTTTTTTTTCTTTCTTATCTATTATAGATAGCAAAAAGATCCAATAGCGACGTTGAGTGTACCTGACATGCTGCTCGATGTTTATCAGTCGCCTTGTATCCCCAAGTTCATTGAAACTGTTTAAAGAGAAGTGGACACAGATTACCAGACTGCAAGTAATGAGAAATATTGAGTATCACAGCAAGGATCCAACAACAACAACAACAATGACAACAGAAACAACAACATCTTCTATTGTAGCCTTTAGAAATAAACACCTTAAACTCAGTTCAGTGCCGCAGGGGTCTGATACGTGACTATATGCGATCTGATCTATTTTAGATAGGAAAAGATCCATTATCGACGTTCCATATTCCAGACGTGCCGCTCGCTGTTTATCGCCTTGTATCCACAACTATCTAAAACTGTTTTAAGAGAAGTAGACACAGATTACCAACCCAACAGTAAGGAGAAACATTGAGTATCACAGAAAGAATCCACCAACAACTATTATTGTACCCATCAGAAATGTTTTAAATTAAGTTACAAGCAGATACAATTATAATAACGAATGATTACCAGCACCCTGAAATACCTAAAAAGCTAAAAATGTCAGGGAGCCGGATTAAATGGAATGGAATTTTCGCGCAAACGGCTCAAACTGGGCTCGTTCCTTTTTTTTTTTCACAAATCCGAAGGAGAGGAATTTAACTAGAACCACAATGGCAGTAAAGTAAAGTAAAGACTTTATTTAAAGAGAGTTTGCAAAAGCTAATAAACTGGCTGTAATCTGTTTTTCATTTTTTAGGTAGGAAGAAGTCGAATATCTGTCAAAAAAGTTCGATCATCACAGCAAGATAATACCGTTGTTTCCTCTGATGGCTGGTGGTAAAAATATTTGTGAGATTTAACAATGCCATATTCTAAAAATTGGTACGCAATGCGTACATGTGTCTGTTATTTGGAAATTATTTTTGGAGATAACGAATGAGAACAAGGCAGCCTTAATGACATTCTTTTGTGTTGAACAGGAAACAATAGAAAGAACATGACAGACCTGTTTTCTTTTTTTTTGTTTTGGATGCTTCTCAATTCAAATAAATGACTTCCCCTGCGCGCTTCTGTTAACCTAGTATGATTCATAACATGCTTCAAAAAGTAGAAGTTTCAAATGTTATACTACAGGCTGACAAATTTCTCAAATGTGTCTGGCTAACGCCAGTAGTATTTGAGCCAAATTTGAAATACTTACATGTAAAAATTATAGCCAGTTTCCATGGTAGCTGAAAAATTATTGGTTTACAATTTTTAGACAATGGCGGATAGATTTCCCAATTGTGACGCGAAAGAACTGTAACAGTTAAAGGAAAATGCAGAAAATTCGAACGCAAAGAAAAGCACTGAGACCTGGGATACTGTTTGGTCAACATGGGCTGATGAAAAAGGATGCAGTCCAGTTATTGTAAGCTACGAAGCCAAGGAACTTGACGAGAAGTTTCAGAAGTTTTTCGCCGGGGTGAGAAAGAAGGATGGTTCAGACTACGAACCATACAGTTTGCGGGCAATGATAGCGTCCTTGGACCGTCATTTAAAGGCAGCAGGCAGCAGCATTTCCATTCCTAAGGACAGAGAGTTTGTCAACACTCACAAAGTGCTTGAAGGGTGAAACATACTAGCAAAAGTATGGCTTGGTGACATAAGAACACAAGTTCACGAGGCTTGCTCAACACAGCAACTTTATTCTCTAAGGGTAATACAACAGCTTAACACAACTTCCGGTTACGAATATATTACACTGCTTTCCCCCAGATTTTCAGGATGCACTTATACCCAAGACATAGTGATAACCTACAGTTATAGGTTAAGTTTAAAAAGTGGTTTTCTAATCCTGTGACAAATCTTTAGGTGGACTACTTACAACTAAAGGAGATACAACAGTATCCTCGTTTTCAGGCAGATATACATGTGGTTCAGAAGTACTATCGAGAGTATTCACATTATCATCATTTATTTTCTGACCACTTGATTCAGGCACCACGACATCTGGCTCACTGACATCATCTGGTACATTATCATGTGCTCTTATCATGTGATCAGTGTGTACATATCTGGTTTTGTGTCCTGTCCTAACTACATAGGTTCTGGGCCCACAAACTTCAATTATAGTGCCTGGAATCCACTTATCAGTCTCAGAATTAGCCCTTGAGTGTCGTACCCGCACCCGGTAATTTCTTACAAAGGATCTTTCCCTCTTACATTTCAAATCCTTATACATTTTCCGTTTCTCTTGCTTATTCTCTACAACTTGTGCCAGATTAGGCTTAATAAGACTTAACTTTGTTCTTAGGCGACGCTTCACCATCAACTCAGCGGGGGTCACACCAGTTGTACCGTGAGGGGTTGTGCAATACCGAAATAGAAAATTAGCAACTCTGTGTATCATAGAGGTGCCCTTTTTACCCTCAAGCACTTGTTTAACTAAAGCATCCTTAGCAACTCTCACAGACCTCACCGCTGCCCCATTAGATTAAGGATAATAGGGTGGAACCAATGTGTGCTTGATGCCGTTTTTGCGCATGAATTCGGCAAATTCAGTGGACGTAAACTGTGGTCCGTTGTCAGACACCACCTCTTCAGTTAAACCATGAGTAGCAAAAATTAAACGGAGCTCATCAATAGTCCGTTCACTAGTTGTAGAGCTCATATGTTTCACTTAAATCCACTTTGAGTGGCTATCGATTACTACAAGGAAGTAATCATTACCCTTCTGACAGAAATCAATATGGATCCGTTGAAATGGTCTAGCTGGCCACTTCCATGGGATCAGGGGTGCACTGGGTGGGGCATTTCTAACATTTTGGCATACTGTACATACTCTCACTGCTTCCTCTATTTCCTGATCCAATTTTTAGCCACAATATGCATGTACGAGCAATTGCTTTCATACCACATATACCAGGGTGTTCCCAATGCAACTGCCCCAGCATTTTGGCTCTAAAGATTGGTGGAATAATCACTCTAGAGCCCCAAAGGACACAATCCTGATCTCAGGACAGCTCATTTCTTCTATTATGATAGGGTTTGAGGGTCTCATCAGGACACCCTTCTGGCCAACCTGACATCACAAATTGATGTACCTTACCAAGTACAGGATCTACAGGGGTTGTCTTTCCTATATCTTCTGCAGTGATTGGAAAATCATCATCAATTACACTCACACTGTAGACCACACCCTCACTTCCCACTGTGGAGTCCTCATGTGGTAGCCTTTAGAGAATATCGCAGTTGGCATGGTCTTCAGATCTTTTGTATTCAATCTCATAGTCATACGCTGAAAGTACTAGAGCCCGCCTCCGCATCCGAGCTGCTGCTAGTGTGGGTATAGCGGATTTAGGATTGAAAATTGCCAACAATGGTTTGTGATCAGTGATCAGGGTAAATCTACGCCCATACAAAAACTGGTGAAATGTTTTTACACCAAAAACAATTGATAATGTTTCACGCTCAATTTGTGCATAGTTCCTTTCACTTGAACTCAGTGTCGGAGAGGCATAGGCTATTGGCCTCTCCTGACCATCATCCATCACATGGCTAATAACTGCTCCAATTTCATAGCTGGACGCATCACAAGCAAGTCTCAGTTCACGGTTCTCATCATAATGCACTAACAGTGCATCACTGGTGAGACCTTGTTTACAAGCTTCGTATGCTTGCTGACACTCTTTTGTCCATGTCCACTGGACACCCTTTTTGAAGAGCTCATGTAATGGTGCTGGTGTGGTTGCTAAATCTGGTAGAAATGGGTGATAGTACTGGACCATGCCCAAAAAAGATCTCATCTCACTGAAGTTTTGTGGTACTGGTGCCCTTTTTACAGCATCCACGTTCTCCTCAACTGGATGCAAACCTTCGGCATCTATTTTCAAACCCAAATAGACAACTTCCCTCTTCAGAAATTCACACTTTGCCATCTTCAAATGCAGGTAATATTTATGCAACCTCTCTAATACCTCATCCAGGATTTTGATATTCTCCTGCCAACTGACACCACCAATAAGAATGTCATCCTGCTTACACACACATTTTTCTACTCCATTTTAGCTTGGAACATTTTAGGTGCTGATTTAACCCCATATGGTAATTTGACATAGGAATAGAGTCCCTTGTGTGTGCTAATTGTCAGGTACTCACGACTTGCTTTGTCAACACTTGGCTGAGCATATGCATGCGACAAATCAAGTTTGCTGAAATATTTTGATCCCGAAAGGGCAGCATACAAGTCCTGTTGGGTGGGAAGGGGATACTGCTCATCTTCAACAGCTGAGTTGATGGTTACTTTGTAGTCCCCACAAATTCTAACCGATTTGTCAGCTCTTGGCACAACTACTATTGGGCTTGCCCAGTCTGATCTGTCAGTTTTAACGATTACCCCATTTTTCTCTAATTTATCCAACTCCTTTTCAACTTCATTTTTTAGTGCATATGGAACCCTACGTGGCTTAATAAATATGGGCTTTGCACCATCTTTTATGGTGATGTGTGCTTCCAACCCTTTCATGCCCTCATAGCTATCTTCGAACAACTCACTGTGTTTAACTAGTAAACCATCAAGTTGACTTTTGGCACTTTCCGACTCGGACCTTGTGAAACTAAATATTTCACCCCACTCAAGCCTTTTCTGTAGGGCAGAAGAAAGAAAAAACCTACTTTTTGACTTTTGCTTTTTAATTTTTTTCCCACCTACAGGATTTTTCAAAAATCGGTATATATACGCGGCCAATTGATCTTAGTTGTCACCAAAAATTTCAAAAAAATCACCGACCGGAGGCGGAAATATAGGCGCACGAAGTTGGAAAATAAAGAAAAATTCACGGTCGACTAGATCCCACTTTACATATGCGCGAAGTAGTTCACGCGCTCAAATCGAGTCCCCACGCGCGCGGAACGAGCGGCGGAGCAAGTGACCTTCCAGCCGTTAGTTTGATGTAGTCTTGTGAGTAGGAGATATTTTTCAGTTCGATCGTTTTACGGGTTCGAAGATAAGTAAGCAAATTCAGCTGCGGAGAGTTTTACCGTGCGCGTTTGCATAAAAGTGCTTCAAGATTTATCCAAATATGCACCATTGCAATTCAATGATGTTCACGGTTATTCGTGGAGTCGACATCCTGGATTCTGGAGTCCTTGGAGTCATCTCTGTCTGCTAAGCATTCAAGAATTCAATTCTTTTCCTAGCATAGTAATGCTACTTAAACGGAATTGGCTATATTACTTTCGAAGTAGTGTACGATTTTGGACAAAATTGCGGCTTTGTTTGTCCCTCGTGGTGATCTGGTCGATTTCGACGTTGTTGTCGCCTTGCTCAGCATTGCCACAAGTCCTTCTTTGCCAACCTTCTTGAACCGATTTTCTAAATCGTGGTAAGTTAGCCCGCTTTCAGCAATTTTCTGAACGACCCTGTTTCACTGCTCCATTGTCATTTTGCGGATGGCCGGTAAAGTTTGTTCTTTAATGTTTGCATACGTTCTAAGCGATCATCCAGGAACTGCATGTCAGCGAAAGCATGGAGCAGGACTTGCTGTTATTTAAAGTTTGGGCGATCGTTAAATTCAGTGCTGAATCGAAGAGAATCATGTGAAGTGCTCTGACATATTCCAAGGCGTCATGTGCATCACACTTCCGTTGAAAAACGGTCTCAAACTCTGCGGACAGGTTTGGTTTGCAAGCTTTTTCGTCAATTTGTAGGGACACGTTTCCAGCCTTTATTAGTGCACGGATAAGATGGAGGATATCAGCGAAGAAGAGATTCCATGATGAGCGTAGTTGCTTGAAGGTCAGTCCACCGCTACGAAGCAAAGTTAGTGTTTCAAATGTTGTGGAGTTGTGCCCAATGAGAACAATATGAAAATTACTCTCGCCATTGGAAATGAATTTTGCGAAGTTTTCAAGGCATTGTGCAAGAGAAATAGAGAGAATAGGATTGTTGTCTTTCAGCAAGGTTATTTTACCGTTTATTGTTTTGATAGATAGTCCATTGATAAGAGAAGCCTTTTGACTGATGTTGCATGCTGGATGGGTGTACTCGCTTAAGCAATTTTCAGATTTGGTAATTGCAGATAGCTGGCAAATCTGTGCGCCTCTTACAGTGTCAAGAACGATAAATTCATAATCGATGGTGCCCTGATAAGATAAATGTGGATGGGTTGGGCGGGATGTAAAGGGAGGAACCAATTTCTCGTACTCTGTTAACTGGATCGTTGTTAGATCTCTTATTAATGTTGATAATTCTGCCAAAATACCGTTGCTATGCGTTAGGTTGAGTCCAATTCCAATCTAATAGATGGTGCCTTCCCTTTCTTCCTTCTTTACGTTGGAACTCAAACTTTTGTTCTTCAGCTGAGACCGTCGTTTCGTTTAACTGATTGGGACTCCCTTTTTTCCTCCTCGAGTGCTTTTTGGTCAGTTACCTCACAGTACTTTTTGCAGTGTTCTCCTGGTACAATGTTAATTTTTCCCAAAGTTTAGCACACATAATTTTGCCCCTCGTTTTTCTGGCTTATGCCACAAGCAATTCGAAAACTGTTACTCTCGCTACCTCCATAAAATCTAATTTTAGGGTTTTTCGATCCAACAGAATTATTTAAGCTTTCATTTTTTTGTGAATTGGCAGCCGGAGCGAGTTTCTTTACAACAACATCTGTTGAATACTCATTAAAAACTACTGTTGTAAGTGCTCTTAGTTCATCGTCACGCAGGTCGTTTCCAAAAGGTAGCTCATTGTGTTTGTAGTTTCCTGGATTTTGTTTGTAGTGACACCACATATCATTGCAATTTTGGTGCTTCCCAAAGGCATGAGGAACAATGATTTGAATGGCAGTTTTAAGTGACTGGGGGTTGTTCTTGTTCTGTGCTATGCAACTGAGAGAACCGAAGCATTTTCCTAGATACCCTATTACTTTGACAGACAGACGGAAGCAGCAAGGAAACTTTTGACTTGTTCTCAGTGAATAAAGCTTTGAGACAAGAGCTCTGTTTGTATGCACTATATCAGAATGCTTCTCCACTTTGTAAGGAACTTTATTTCTGATATGAGCCTGCGTTGTGGCGTCATCATCATCAGTGTAGATGTTGTACTTTATACCGTTTTTAGTTGCACGCTGAAAAA
The DNA here is from genome assembly GCF_042242905.1 of Orbicella faveolata. NCBI lineage: Eukaryota > Metazoa > Cnidaria > Anthozoa > Scleractinia > Merulinidae > Orbicella > Orbicella faveolata. Next base: position 6,513,137 of record NW_028301547.1, on the reverse strand, counting down.
GGTCAACAGCAACATCAGGCTCCATGCTTTTAAAAGATCCTGTGTGGTTCTTGCGGCAGTCATGATTTTTCTTTGTGCCAGTGGCACAGGTTCTGCATGTTTTAGATCCTACCCCGTAGTCTAAAACCTGCCCTGTATGGGCACCCATCACTGCCCCGTGACCAGTGTTGGAGTTGTGACCTCCATTCCTCCTTTGCCAAGCCATGTCATATGAAATAAGTATTCCAATGAGGCCATTGCTCTCAGCAACCTCTCCAACTAGAAAATCAAATTAATTTAAAAATAGTTTTTTTTTTGTTATAACTTTTGAGTTTTAGACTCATACCTTCTACATACTTTGCTAATAATCTAGAATCTTTGTTTTTACACTTTCATTTAAACATGTATCTGGCCTGCGAAAGCCCCCTTGGAGGGAGGGAGAAGGTCCACAAAGGACGCCGTAGTGCGATATGAATTGAAGTGAAAGTAAGCATACATGTACATGTACTACAAGTGTAAAATTTCAATTTAAGGCTCTTAGGCTGGGGATTTGCAAAAAGTAACCAGGGGTTCCAGCTGTTGTTGTTCAAGCTGTTGCTTCAGTCAATATGCTGTTTTTCTATCAAAGTAGCTGGGGATCTAACTCAAACTATCTGAGGAAAATAGCCGGTCCCTGACCCTTAATTATAATGGCAACCCTCTCATAATGGGTAATCACATTGCACTATATTCTGGTTTGTAGACCTTGCTAGATGAAAATAAATGTATGCACATGCAAATAGTGCAGTAGAATGATCTTGGATAGACAGTTCCAACAAGCTTGGTAATATTCATTTCATTAAGTCATTTTGCAACCCCTAAAGAGTGCCCTTTAGGAGGGGGGCGAGAGAAGCTATCCACAGAGGCTTGCAATGCTTGGAAGAATAACTCAAAGAAAGGGCACTTAAATTTGGTCAGGTCTTAAAATGCCATAAGTGAATGTAGCATGTGGTATTTTACAGTTGTTTTGTTAATATTAAAGGGACCCTGTTGAAAACAGTTACTGTTACTAGTTAAGCTTAATGACTACCCTCAGGTACCTTGTAGAGCATTTTTCTTTTCAGCTAGTATGGCCTCTAAACAGCTCTCTGCAGCAACCTTTTCAATAGCTTTTCCCACTTCATTTTCTCTAGCCTTAAATGTCACATGATTCATTGATGGAATAACAAGTGCTGCTGTTATAGTGCTTAGCTGAGTGTGGCCAATTCCAGCATTAAGGGTGGCAAGGGCTGCTCTGCTGTTAACGTCAAAGGCACTTGGTCTTCTACTGCCATATCTGTGTTTTTTGGATTTCGACACTTTGTTGCTTTTTCCACAAAAGGGACAGTTCACTGTAAATGTACTGGCCAGTCCACTTATAGTTTCGTTGTAAATTTCTGTGAAGGGAAGGTGGCCTAACAACAGCAATACAAAACAAGCCTTTTGTAACTTACATTGGTGTATCTTCTTCATTGCAGATAGCATATGCACAAATTAATTCTTCTTTTTTATCATAATAGCAATTGTAGTATGGGACACAGTATTAGTTAACCTAGATGTGTCTCCTTCTCCTTAGTAATACTTTTAATTATAAATAAATATTAGTGTATGTTTTATATGCACAGAGGAGAAATAACTAAACGTTCAAATGTACAGCAAAGTAACCTAGAGGCCAAAGAGATTCCTAAGCAGTTCAAACAAAAGACAGACTTTTTTTATCAGAAAGAACTTCAGTGTTGTGTGTGTGTTCCCTTTTTAAACTCGTGGATACGCGAAGCGTAGAAACGTGTTTGTTGCGGGGACTCCGATATGCAAATGTGTCACTCGCTCACTCACTCAGGTGTAGACACTGTTCGTAATTAGTCGGCCCGAACGAGAGCGCCCGAGCCTGAAGCTATGTTGGAACAGTAACCGAGTCCGACGCGGCGCCGGACGCCATATTGGAATCGTAACTGTGCAGTCACTGCGAGCCTCGCTACGGTGTTTGCGCGGTTACTACTGAATGCGTGCATCGTGCCAGCCCGGATATTGATGATTTTGTAGCTTTTACACGACCATTAATATTAGATCTTTCGCTAAACTGAAGTGGAGTTGACTTCGAACGTTCGAAGTAGTACTATCGCCAACTTCAAGGCTGAATTTCATGAGCATTTGACTCGTCCAGGCGTTAAAAATGACCAGGAGATGTGCATTTGTTTGCTGGAAAGTGACCTGAAAATTAATGAGTAAATCTCACGCTAATTTGGTGAGCTTTGATAAGAATGTGTCTTGTGCGTCGACCTTAATGAAATGATATGATTTATATGAGCGAAAAGAAAATTTTTAATGAACGAAACAGCTATTTAAAACAGGACTATCATCGGCGCCATTGTATAATATTGTAGTTTAATTTTTATATTTCAGTAACATCTAAACCTGAGGCCTGTCGAAATATTGTTTTAAATATAGGACGTTGCGTCAGTCTTGCAGTAGTGACGTATTATCGTTTTACTTTTCAAGTTTCGCTGATTAGATTTCCTGTGAGATCCACCGTCTAATCAAGCACGACCTTCGTTCACAGCTTTGCAGGTTATAGCACTTAAGGTTTTCATGTTGAGTTGTCCACGTTCAACGAACATCGAGTTAAATTTAAAATAATTAAAGATGTGTTCTCTATACTTGCCTTGTTTATTCTAGTACATTGACCTGAATTCTGAGTGGAATGTGCACGTAAACTTCGAAAAAAAATTCCCAAATACTTGATTTCGATAAGCTTAAATGATTTTTACCATTTCTTTTGTTTACAATTTTGCTTCCTGATTGAAAAGATAACAAAGGGAAAGAAACCCCCTGTGAGTTTGTTGGAACACATATTTATGAGTCGACAGATTTTTTTGGATCAACACTGAAAATGCTTGCAAAAGAGGCTACTTATTTTGATGTATTTTACATGCAATATATGTAGAGACAAGCAGTCCCACATTGGAAAAGAAGTGTTGTCTCATAAGAGACCTTACCTATAGCCTTGAGTGAAATGCAATGAAAAAGGTCTGTAAGCTCGTACGACCTGAATACATGCAAATTTTCCCGGCAGGCAGACAAAGAGTACTCTGAATTTTTTCGTAGGAGTGTTCTCTGTGACCCAGGAACCCTTAACCTTTACCACTCCATGTTCAGCTGCAATTTTGCCACGCTAGCTATTCTGGACGTACGTGTTTGTAATATGTGTGTAACAAAAGCCAACGAAAAAAGCCTACGCTTTGTGAGATAAGTGCGACCTAGCGTGGTACGAACCCAGCATGTTTTAACCACCTTTAATAATACACCAATAATTGCAAGTGCGCCAACATGTTTCATATGTAGATTACTTAATCCACAATTTTGGCCATCTCCTTTGATTTATTTTTTGTAGAGCTTTAGTTAACTTTGATGAGTTAGAGTTTCGATATTAAATATGTTTTATCTTCACTAATTATTTTTGGATACAGCTGTATATAATGAATCCTTGCATTTGACTTTTTATTTTTCTCTTGCGCAATCTTTTGCATTTTTTCTGTTTTATGTTCTACAAAAACAACATACTTCATACTTTTTTTTATATGCATGTAAAGTTATGCTTGATTTTCAAAGGAATTTAGGAGCACCTTTCATGCAGCTAAAGCACTTCTTTAGACCTTCTTGTAGAGCCTCAAGATCCACAATTCTTGTTCCTGTGGGAATACTTCGCTGAGCATTTTGAAAGTCCCGAAGCGTATAGATGAGATGGCATCTTTCATTCACTCACAAACTTCGCGTGACAGTAGGTCTGTTGTTACAAGTGAAAACCAAATACGCAAACAAACTGAAAAAAAAAAGAAACTTACTTGACACTTCGTGTTGTTCGCTTCCAAAGCACTTCATTTTCCTCTTCCTGCTTCTCGTCGTAATTCAATTTTCGCTTTGCGGAATAAATCCCCCTTAGCAGACCTGTTGCATGGCGTTTTCTTTCTTTCGTTTTCAAAAGTTAACTGGAAGAAGAAAAGCGACCCGATGAGTCGCGGGTTTCAACATTGCCCGAGGACGTATATATGGCTGGGTTTTCTTCCTCCCTCGTGCATTCAGCCGGAGTTGTATCATAGACAACCTTGTGAAAATCCCGGCTAATCCTTAACATACGCTTAGCACTACATTCCGTCCACTATCGTCTTGTTTACGTTTTTCAGAGCTGAAATCTGGTGACAAGCTACTAATAAAACCCTTAGACACATATTCAGGGATCAAGTTCTTACAATTTCAAAACTTCAGTGGCGAAGGGAACGTGTTTTTTTCCCATTTAACAAGCGAGCGGCGCAGAACATAGCGAAAGCACATCGCGGTCGCCATTTTATTTACTTTTTTCGCGAGGGATTCGTGGGTTTTAAAACTACCGCGCGAGGAATTTTTAGGGCCCAGTCTGCCCGCGCCAAAAAACTATTTCGAGCCGCCTTAAGGAGCATGAGCGAGACATCCGACTTGCCCGTACCCAGACCCCCGCTGTTTCAGAGCACGCTCGCAACACCGGACAGCACGTCCACCACCATTACTCCTACTTACACCCGCGGCGGCAAGGCTGGTGGCTGCGATATTTTTAAATTAACTATTCCTAAACTATAAGGGTCTTAAGTTCATAGAATATATTTATAAAGGAATGTAACATCTGCTAAAACACGTGAGCGCTGGGATATGAGAGGGTATACAGTACGAATTGATCACAATTTAAAAAACAAACAAATAGTGATATCAGTAACTGAGTGTCTCTAGTCTCCAAATTCAAGAAATAAAATATTTTTTTCACTAAGCTTTAGGACGTGCAATGTACTGCAGTTATCGTTGTCTTATTTGTTTGTTTGTTTGTTTGTTTGTTTGTTTGTTTTTTCAGTTAGAAATAGCTCTTGGTGAGGGAGACACGACAGACGTACGCAAGAGAGGTACAAAAGGGTTCGCGTTTCGCCAGCTTGGTAATACATATTTAAAAAAAGGTGTTTTCAAAAAAGCTCTAGAGTACTACCAACTACATTTTAGCATTGCTCTGGAATCTGGCAACAAAGTTGAAGAAGGAATAGGCTATAGCAACCTTGGTAATGCTTTTTACTCTCTTGGCCAATTCGAAAAAGCACTAAAGTACCACAAACTGCACTTGAGCAATTGCAAGGAAAACGAAAACAGAGCTGGACAGGGAAGTGCATATGGTAACCTTGTCGTTACCTGTTACTCTCTTTGTCAGTTTGATGAAGCATTAAAGTACCTCCAATTGCAACTCAGTATTGCCAGAGAAGTTGGAGACAGTCATGGTGAAGGAAAGGCTTGTGGTAACCTTGGTCTTGTCTACGACTCCGTTGCTCAGTACGAGGCAGCCCTAGAGTACCATAAGATGTGTCTTAGCGTCAGCAAACAAGTCGGAGACAAGGCTGGAGAAGGAAAGGCCTGTGGCAACCTTGGGGTCGCTTATTACTCTATCGGTGATTTTAAAGAAGCCGTAAAGTACCATCAGCTAGATCTTAGTGTTGCTAGAGAACTTGGAGATAAGATTGGAGAAGGAAAGGTATGTAACGACCTCGGCATAGCTTATTACTCTCTCGGGGAATACGACAAAGCCACGGAATACCTCAGGTTGCAGTTGAGTATTGCCAAAGAGGTTGGAGACAAATATGCGGAAGGGCGTGCATACGCCAATTTTGGCCTTGTGCATCACTCTCTAGGTGATTTCCAAAAAGCACTAGAGTGCAACAAGCTGTATTTTACCATTGCGAAAGAAAGTGGAAACCGAACCGAAGAAGGCAAGGTGTACGCCAACATTGGTATTGCTTATTGCTGTCTTGGGGATTTCAACAATGCCTTAGCGTGCCTCGAGAGACATTTGAATATTGCCAGAGAGGTAGGTGACAAAGCTGGGGAAGGAGATGCATATACCATTCTATATTTATGGGAACCTCGGTAATTTTCAAGCGGCCGAAGATTATCACTTCCGGCATCTCAGAATTACACAAGAAACTGGAGACAAAGCTGGAGAGGGAAAAGCATACGCAGGCTTTGCCCAAGCTTTCGATTCACTCGGTGATTTCGAAGAAGCTTTAAATTACATCTAGTTGCATCTTGATATTACAAAAGAGACAGGAAACAAATATGGTGAAGGAAAAGCTCATAGTAACATGGGGTTTGTGTATTACTCTTTAGGTAAATTCGAAAAAGCAAAAGAGTGCCAACAGATGTCCCTTGACATTGCCAGAAAGATTGGAAACAGAGCTGGAGAAGGGGATGCTATTGGAAACCTCGGTCTTGCTTATCATTCACTTGGCGATTATAAACAAGCTCTTGAACTCCACAACCAACATCTTGAAATTACGCGTGAGGTTGGAGATATATCTGGAGAAAGCTTAGCGTGTAACAATCTTGGTTTGGCTTACTACAGTCTGGCGGACTTACGGAAAGCAGAAGAATTTTTGGAAGCGAGTGTCACTTTGCAAGATAAAATCCGCGATGGTCTTCATAGGAAGGATGATTGGAAAATTAGTGTCCGTGATTATCATGACAATATTTATACCGCCTTATGGAAGGTTCAGCTGGAACTCGATAAGACTGTTGAAGCTCTTTTTACTGCTGAAAGGGGACGTGGACAAGCCCTAATGGATCTAATGGAGTCGCAGTATGGCTTACAAATACCTCAATCGGAGTCAAATAAGCAGATGGAGTAAATCACTGACTTTTCAAATCAGGCTTCCTCTCAAACCATATTTGTAACAGTTGACAAAGACGCTGTTAATTTCTGGGTACTTAACAGAGGAAAGCAATTTGATTTTGTCCAAAAGAAAATTGCAACAGATTTAAAAGGTTTGGTGGAAGAAGCTTACCAGACAATTGGTGTCAAGAAACCAGTTAAGTGTGACGATCGTTCGCTGGATGAATCATCAGTGCAAAGAGAGCTTGATCAGAGACCTGAAGGAGATGGTTCTTCACCAAATGAGAACGCCCAAGACGCTTTAAAAGTACTGTACAGTGAAGTAATCGGCCCGATTTCAGATATTATCAAAGATGGCCAAGTTACTATTGTTCCTGATGGTCTTTTGTACTATGTTCCTTTTGCCGCACTCAAGGATGAAGGTTGCAGGTATATTTCTGAAACGTTCAGTGTTCGACTTGTACCCTCACTGACTAGTCTGAGACTGATGGTAGAGTGTCCAGAAGAGTACCATTGTACGACTGGTGCATTGCTGGTTGGAGATCCATGGGTGGAAAGTGTACGTGTCAAAGGAAAAAGAGTCCAGCAGCTCCCGTCTGCCAGAGAGGAAGTTGAAATGATTGGGAAGATTCTGAAGAGTGAGCCTCTCATTGGAAAAGAAGCAACAAAAGCTGAAGTCCTAAGCAGACTCGACTCGGTTACCTTGGTGCACATTGCAGCTCATGGTAGTGCGAAAAACGGTGAAATTGTTTTGTCTCCTAACCCCACCTCGTCCAAAAGACCCAAGGAGGCAGACTTTCTTTTGAAAATGAAGGATGTGTTGAATGCAAAGTTGCGAGCGAAGCTTGTCGTCTTAAGTTGCTGTCATAGCGGCCGAGGAGAAATAAAAGCTGAAGGTGTGGTTGGTATTGCACGTGCGTTTCTGGGAGTTGGTGCTCGTTCTGTTTTAGTTTCTCTGTGGGCGATTGATGACAAAACCACTCTTGAGTTTATGAGATATTTCTACCAGCATCTGATGGACGGAAACTGTACAAGTAAGTCAGTAAACAAGGCCATGAAATGCATGAGAGAATCTGACGACTTCAATGAGGTGAGGAACTGGGCACCATTTGTACTGATTGGCGATGACGTTACAATGAACTTTGCTGAAACCAGGTGAGGACTGAGATAACTTCTAATGGACCACCTCGAAGGTACAATTCTGGGCAACACTGTTCAGACCGTTGCCTTAATCTCCAAATAGTTGTCCTTGTTGTTTCCGGCGTTTTCTTCGTCTACAAGCAATCATCGCAATGAAAGTAACAATATTAAATGAGGGGAGGGGGAAGAGGAAACGAAATTATTTATGCTCGAAGATAGTGTCAACGTTGCTTAAAATGCTTACGATAGGTAGAAAAAGTCCTTTTCTCTCAACAGCTTTTTTCCGGGATTGTAGCTACCTTATTATTTTAGAAAACAAGCTCCACGATCGGTTGTTCTAGAAATTTTTCTCTTTCATTTTTTTCTAGCAACCTATTAGCCATGTAACTTTGTAAAGACTCCTGGAGTTAGGTAAGTTATATTGTTTTACTTTTCACTTGCTCTTAATGCTTTTAATAAAGTCCCACGCTGTTTCAACTCACCCAGAAATTTCGAAGCTACCAAAGTCCGGTGTGCATCGTGGAGATAAAATGTCCATTAAAATTATTATACAGCGTAAGCTATAGATATCACAGAAAACGGCCTCCAGTGACTGTAGAAGCTTTCATGTCATTTTTGTATGTTCTCAGTTCAAGAAGAATTTGTTACGGCTGTGTTTTGCGAGGACTTCCGGTCAATCCTCTTTCACTGTTCTCTTTGTGTAGGTCTCAAGCAAAGGAACGTCACGAAAGAACGCCAAGACATTCTCATCCATCCTCATCTCTGACTCTGTTGGAGGAACTAACTTCCTTATCAAAATGCAGGATCACGATTTTTGATAGACTGTATTCTACTTATTTGATTTAATTCGTGAGTTTAGTTATGTTTTATCACATACGTGGCAAAATTACTGAATGCTGATTGGCTGAGACAGGACATTTTTCTTTTCACGAGGGCACTTTTTGTAATCAAGTGGGCATAGTTACTTGATGCTGATTGGCTGAGCGCGCCTACATTAAGTTGGTTTCCCGCTTCAAACGGATTTTGAAAAGGAATTTTAGAAACGCATCGCTTCTGAGTTTGATCTAAACGCGATTATTTCATTTTAACGTGAAAGAAAATCGCCACATACAGCAAAGTGCACTCTTTTGGTGGAAAAGTTTGAGAGGGGACGGCTGGATAGAGTTACAGAACTTCATGGCTGCCGAACTGAAAGTTAATTTCTTAGTTTTGCTTCGAGTCGCCTTATTAGTAGTACAGGTCACCTTATCGACGTAAAATGCTGCGTAAAGTTTCCTGGTACGTTACGTTTTCGCGGTGGAAAGGAGAGTTTCGGATTCAAGAAGTTATTAGAGCTCATTTGCTTACTTGTTTACGTCTTTCAAAGATCGATGAAGTAGTTTCATGCGGTTGCAAGCCTCGCAAAACAGGTGAATAAAATCAGATTGCTTAAAGTTTTATTTCAAAAGAAATTACTTCGAGTAAATTGAACTTGCTGTGTTTTGCTTGCTATTATAGTAGGCTTTTCCCGTTCTACTGCAAGCCCGCTCTTTAACATTGAAAGTTTTACTTTGTACAGAATTGTGCCCTTTAGGGGATAAAAGAGTAATCGCAAGTCCCCCCGGCAATTAAAGATCAATTTCACTTGTATTTTTGAAAGTCTTTTTACGCTTGAAATTAATCCTTAATTTCCCTCGGGCCTATACGATTACATATACTTATCAGCTAATTGAAGATTGTAGGAATGACTATAGCCCTAGATAACTAAGGGAGCACGGTGACCGTCTCTAATTTACATGAAATGTAACTTAGAATCTTGTACTTTGCATACCTTCAAAACGGTACCATTAAGAAATGGTAAGCGTGCAGCGTGCAGCGTGCAACTATCGAGTTTTATATAATAACCCAAGTTATTCTCCTATTTTGATTGGTTCTCGCTTATGATCTATTAGAGAACAGACGCACGATGGACGTCATCAGTACAAAGTTTTTTTCCGCTATGTTTTAAAATGGCGGGAGGTTTTGAGAATTTAGATAATAGTTTACGTAACTGGGCAAAAGATAAGGTACAAAAAAGTCTTGTCGAGGCATTGAACAGGTACAATAAACAGGAAGAAGAAAGATAAATACGTTTCTCCTTTAAAAAATGACTCAGAAAAACATACTCGAGCAGTCTCAGTCGGTAGTCGAGCGAGACTAAACCAAACACAAAATTGGTCTTGGTAAGCAGAGAACCATTGCTTTATCTTGAATTTAACAAACACAATAAACAAAATGTTTATGAGATTAATTTGTTTAAAAAAGTCAAATTTTCTCAGTCTGAAAGTAATTGTTGTCACACTGATTGATGTCAGGAATAAAACATCAAAACATCACTTCTTAAAATCAGTTAAAATAAACACATAACCTTGCTTTCCGATGCAAATGTTCCAGTCCGTTTCAGGGCAGAGCAGCGAGCAAAGTGTAGCTCACTACGTACAGCTCACGGCAAACTGTATCGCAGCTAAAAGGAGTCTCCGACACTATTTGAAACTGATTTGAGAATAAGCAACCACAGAGGACACAAATTTTCACCGACACTAACGCTCCTTTCATTCAAAACTCGAATCAAATAGCCTCCAAGTTGACCGCAACCGCAAGTTTTCAGAGCATATTTTTTTCAACTCCTACAATATTAAAGGCAACGTCCAAGATTTTCGGCTCACGGGGCTCCTCTGATGACGAAAACTGACGTGACTTTTCGAGCATTTTCTTTCAGATTTGTAGATTTCGCAGTTCAATCCTGCTTTCGCTGTAAGTTTCATTCCACGAGAAGCGACGCTCGAGTCAAGTTTGACAGTGGTGTGATTTTCCTATCGCCTCGTGTGCCACTTTTTTGTTCTTACCACATTTTGACGTCATCTGTGATCCATTACTGAACAGACGCACGTCAACATGGAATCTATTTGTTAATTCAAACTCAAGCGGTACTGTCTTTGAATTTGTGGTCACCGATGGAGACATTTTAAACTCCTGACGTTTCAAAGCAATGAATATTGGCTTTTAAAAGTACAATGGCTCCTGTAGAACCTGCGCTGGACACATGCCAAGTCTTTCCTAGCTTTCGCGCAGAACTTTACTCCCATTGTCTCGATTTGTCGACTTGCATGAACACCTGACAGAGAAACAACACGTGCAAACGGGTTTCGTTATTTGTGCTTAATTACGAAGCTAGATTTTCGACACGTAAAAGAAATGATAACATGCAGAACTCAAGACCAAGCTCTGAGTTTTGAATGAAAGGAGCGTTAGTGATAGTGGAAATTTGTGTCCTCTGTGGTTGGTGATTCTCAAATCAGTTTGAAATAGTGTCGGAGACACCTTTTAGCTGCGATATAATTGGCCGTGAGCTGTAGTGAGCTATACTTTGCTCGCTACTGTGCCCTGAAACGGACTGGAACATTCGCATCGGAAAGCAAGGTTATTTGTTTATTTTCACTGATTTTAAGAAGTGGTTTTGATGTGTTATTCCAGACAATCACTGTGACAACAATTATTTTGAGACTGAGAACAGTTCAATGTTTTAAATAAATTAGTCTCATAAACATTTTGTTTATTGGGTTTGTTAAATTCGAGATAAAGCAATGGTTCTCGGCTTACCAAGACCAATTAGTCTCGCTCGACTGCCGACTGAGACTGCTCGAGTATTTTTTCTGAGCCATTTTCTAAAACAGAAACGGCTTTATCTTTCTTCTTCCTGCTAGACTATGCTTCTGGTACCTGTTCAATGCCTGGACAAAACTTTCTTGTACCTTATCTTTTGCCAGTCATGTAAAATATTATGTAAATTCTCAAAACTTTCCGCCATTTTAAAACACAGAAGGAAAAACTTTGAAATGATGACGTCAGTCGTACGTCTGTCCTCTAATAGATCATAGGCGAGAACCAATCAAATTGCGAGAATAACTTGGGTTATTATATAAAACAGTATGGATCACAAATGCCTGCTCGAGACTATCGGAAACAAGAGGGTAATATATTTCATTGCTTTAAATTTGGATGGAATTAGTGGAATTACTTGTATACAAATGTAAGTCATGGAAGAGGTCATTCAGCGATCAGTTAACTGTAAAGCCGTCGATTTGCGGAATATATTTTTACCCTTTTGAGTAAGTCTGGGAGGCGCGGTGGCGTCATGGTTGGTGCGCTCGACTCCAGAGCGAGCGGTCCGGGTTCGAGCCCTAACCGGGGTCATTGTGTTGTGTTCTTGGGCAAGACACCTTACTCTCACGGTGCCTCTCTCCACCCAGGTGTATAAATAGATACCGGCCAATTTAATGCTGGGATTAATCCTGCGATGGACTAGCATCCCATCCAGGGGGAAGTAGAAATAGTCCTAGTCGCTTCATGCTACTAAAACCGGGATAAGCTCCGGCCTGATGAGCCCTTTGGCTCGTATGCAGACTTTACCTTACCTTACCTTTTGAGTAAGTATACTTCTTCGCTTCAGTTTGAATAGGAACTATGACCTTTTCTCTTGTCCAAATTAAATACTCAAAAGTGAAATAAATTACAATAGTAGACTTGATTTGTATTTGTTTACTGTACTTAGAAATCATAATCACATTGTTCGAAAAATAAACTTATTATATTTCGAGACTTAGACAATAATTTCTTTGCTATTTTCCTTAATTAACATTGCTGACCATACTTTGATGTAATGCATGGATTTGTCTTATCTAAATTTGTCAAGCCATATATACAATCAGTTTTATTTAAAACTAGATCATTGCATAATACAGTTTGAGTTTTCATTGGCTTATTAGCCGTAATAGTAGTATAGTGTGAAGACTTGGAGGCTAGTCCATCGCAGGTCACTCCCCCGCAATTTGTTAGGTTTCCCCAACAATTCGCCGGTACTCATTTATACCCCTGGGTGGAGAGAGGCACTGTGAGAGTAAAAAAAAGTGTGTTACCCAAGAATACAACACAATATCCCCGGCCAGGGCTCGAACCCGGACCACTCGCTCCGGAGACGAGCGCACTAGCCATGAGGCCACCGCGCCTCCCTGATACTAATATATCATTCAGGAATTATGCCATGCTCTACAAATTATGGTAAGTTTATATCTATAATTTAATTATTAAAACGCTTGTTGGATATGAAATGATTATAGCCAGTTCAATGCTACATGCGTTGTTGGCTATCCATCGACTCATATCCAACCTGCACTCATGGAATAACCGTTAACTATTTGCGGGCTTCATAAAAAGAGCTCGGCGTTTTTGGGAATCCACTCAATTTAGAGCCATTGGGGTTCTGCTTTAATATGGTGTGAGCTTGTACTTTGTGGTATAAATGAAGCTAAAATATTATTGATTGAATGATTGACTGATTGATTGAATGATTGACTGATTGATTAATTGATTGATTGATTGATTGATTGATTGATTGATTGATTGATTGAAAGATACCTACACTCCAGTAACATAAATATTTCATCTCCTCAGCTAGCATAAAAAATGGCAAATTAAATGCTCCCCAAATAACCAATTGCCCACATTTTAAAGGGCTTGATTTGCAGCAGGAAATAATACGATGAATGTATAATACAATGAATCAGTTCATCTTTTGCTGATTTTGCTGACTTTCACAAATAGCGGTTTTTTTTTTTTAAGTTTGGTTTGGGATATATTTATCAAGGCCTATTAATCTTTTTAGTTATAAGCTGAAGCAATAAATTTCAATTACTCGCAAATTAGCAAATGCATTTACAATACAGCAGCATCTCATTACCATATCGTAACTACTAGTACGATAAAACTAAATAATTGGAAACCCCACACGAGCACACTTTGTGATTCTCTGTAATAGCACCCTATTCTCTAAAATACCTCATATTTTCACCTTCTACTACCGATCACTGACCTATATGCTAAGTTAACTTTTGAGTTGAAAATCTTAGTAGTGTCTTTCATTTTTTTTTCATGATACAGTTTTATCCTAATTACAAGTATAACTTGCAAGCCACACATGTACGCACTGCGGACCTATTTTACTTTTGACGATATCGAAACTGGCCTATATTACTGTTTCTCGTAATTGATATACCTATGGTGGGTATAAAAACGACTGCGCGACCACCATAATGCTGTACTTAAACAATGATGGGAGGGGTTGATGGGCCATGTTCGTGAACCAAATCAATCCTGTGGGAGTTGAACTGCTTTTTCATGCGAACCAGGGGCGGGGCAGAAGACTCCTGAAATTTGCGTATCTGGTTCATTCAACAAAAAGTGACGTCACATCCGGTTTAAACTGCGCCACGCAGCTCCTTCCACAAAGAGAAAAAATGGCGTTTCGATTGGGGAAGATTTTAGTCTATTTGCAAACCATCAGGTTCGTGTCCTTCCATACTGAGGATAGAAATATGTTGCAGGCACATTTCTTCGACTTTTCAAGCAAAACTTTGGCAAAAGAGAACAGTTTAGTATTGTTTTGAAGGAAAATAACGGAGAGCCTTCTGTCGTCTAATGGCGGATTTTGCACATTTGCAAAACTGGTGTTGTTCCGACTTTTGGTTCTTATTGTCCATGATTCGGTGAATGCACTAATTGCAATAGCCTATAATGTTAACAACAACCTGGATGAAGTATTGCTGGCCATAGTTGGCACTGTGTACAACGGGAACACATTTAACAGAAGCCGTTTTTTCTGAAAATGAACACAGTTGAAGCTCTGTAACCACGTGCGTGTGGTGGAAAAGACAAGCTGAATCGTACTCAAGGTTATTATCCTATATCTGTATCTCTTGTCGAATACTGTTTTTCTCTGTGAGAAATAATCAATGTCGAGAGTTAGAGTTCGTTGTAAATGCGGGCTTTGGGGATATCAGATTTCCCCGAAAAGATCAACCAAGGGGTGAAGATCTATGGGCCACGACCAATTCTTAGGCTAGTGGCGTCTTATAACTTTCCTTCAGTCATCCAGTGGCTAATTGTACATTCCTCTGTATTACGTGAACTGCAATGCTGGCCCGGGGATCAACTTCTTTGGGCAGTTCCAAAAGAGGGGGGTTGCCCAGGGGGTTAGATTTTGCCCAGCCAAGGCAGAGTTCAAACAGCGAAAAATGGTCAAAAGATCGATCGACGCTTGTGCTTACTTCGACATTTTCACACCTTCAAAACGACGTCAGAATAGAAATGACGCGAAAACCGAGAGAACCTGATACCTAATGTGGAAAACCGCTGATTGGTACTTTCTTTTGCTCGGAACGCAAAACAACTAAGTGGCTTACGGCATCGCTACTCACACGTCACGCTCACAGACACGCTCGGACGCTTACTCGTTTTGCGTTCTTCAACGCGGATTTTCAAGGAAAAGAGAGACTGCTTGAAGTCTACGGCTCCGCTTGATTCGTCAATCGGTATACAACGTTTTCACGCTTTTAAATTTCGTGAACGGTGAAATCAGTAGAAACTGCAACCAACAAACGATGATCATCCTCTCTTACAACAGTTTCGTTGCAAAGATGCGTAACAACACTGATACCTAAAATGCGTTCCGAAAAGAACCGTAAAGATGCGTTTTTGATACTTAACTCATTCCATAATGGTGTGTAAAGATCTATCGGCGTAAAGAAACTTAAAGGTCCGTAAAGAACGGTGTGTAAAGATGCGTAAAGAATGTTAAAGACGTGTAAAGTGGGCGAAACGAAATAGGTCAAAATAATTCCGTATTTCTACTGAAGATGGATGAGACATAATAATTTCACTTCTTTGAGTATTTCTCTAAACAGAAAGTGGTAAATTATATCCATCCAGATCCCCCTCCTTTACGAACATTTAGTATCCTTTACGCAGTCTTCACGCGTTCTCTGGATTTACGCATCTTTACGGAACACGGAACTTGTCCGTAAAGAAGAGGCCCTATATTTACGGTTCTTTACGCAAAAGTTAAAGATCCGTAAATTTTGGATTTCATGCTGTGACACTTTCACACAGAAGAAAACACCACAGGAATGAGAATTATTGTTATTGTGTCTGAGCTGCGTATTTTTTAAATGGAAACATAAGGATGTTATGTTTGCAGTGTGTGAAAATCCTGACATAAACTGTAATGTCATAATGGCAACATAACAGCATGAACATAACAACATAAGAGAAAAAATGATTTTTTCCTTATGCCTTTATGTTTATGTTCACATTACTGTCATAAGCAAAATGTTATGTCGTCATGTCATTATGTCGCTAGTGTGAACCAGGCCAGGCCAGTCACTCCAGTAGGGGCAAGGCTCAACCGGCTTGGGTGGCCAATCCCAGCGCAGGGTTTTGGTTTTTCTGCCTTGCCCTCTAGCGGAACTACAACCTTGGTCACAGGGGCTAGAAAAAAAATCATTCTATACACATTTTGCCCCTCCCCACCCCTGAGCAATGTTGACAAAACACTTTCATCTAACACAAGTTTGCATTTTACCATTTTCCAACATTGAATGGGGGAATGGGGTTGTTGACACTCATTCTGTAGGTATTACGATTATGATTTCATGTTTTGGGCATTTTCCAACACAATTGGTCCATGATTGTAGCACTACAGTTAAACTACGTACTGCCACACGTGACAACATGGCAACACGATAGGCCGCTAACCACTCAATGCTATCCTTGGCGTTGAAAGCAAACAAAATATCTTTTTCCATGACCCCGACAGTCTTCTTCTCTTCGCTTGGCTTTTATTCACCCATTTTTAGGCAGCAACTGGATTTCAGGGAAAAAAACCCCTCAACTAACTGTGTCAAGGAGGACCTGGAAACCGAAATGAAATATTGTGTCAGTCAATGGTTTCCGTAACCATTGACGTCTACAAGCAATATGTAACGAGTCTTCCTTCGTTTTGGGAAGCCAAAGTTTACGAATTAATTATAAAAGTAACTTTTACATCGTAATTTCTTAAACTTTTTTAAGGTTTGAAGGCGACTTCTTAGGTAAAATCTAGAGCAAAGCTTTGAAAGGAGGAAGGAGCAGAAAATATCTCTCCTCAGAATGAAACCTAACTGTTAAAAAGTTTGGAAGGTTGCCTTTTTTATGGGTTACAAACGATTAAAACGTGTAGAATTTCTACCATTTAAGAGTGAATGTCAGTAAAAATCAAAGAAATTTCTAAAAATGTGGCCACGGTCGAATAATCGATTTTGCTCATACTTTGCAGGTTTGAAGGCCTGGGCAAGTAACTAAACGAAATCAAGTTAGTTTTTTGAAATATCTAATATAAGGACAGCAATTGACGAAAAACGGTCATCGTACCGAAAGCTCAGATTTCACTTTGCGATAATCCGAAATTTTGTATTTTTCAGCTTCTTGCTACTCAGACGTTTACATCGCTGTGAAACGTTCTCAACTTAAAATGTATACATTGATTCTTCCTTAATCAAGATATAGTGATTATTTTCATTTCTTGCGTTTTCTGAGCGAACTGAGCCCCGATTAAGTAGACTGTAGACATACTTTTCTAATTAAAACAAAACTCAAAAGTTATGCAAATTCAGTGAGGAAAAAAGCTGACCGGTAGTACTTCAAATCGTCTGATGTTGTAGCAAAAGGCAGTTCAGTCAATGAATTTTAGGTTTACAGTGGGATCTACTAGCAATTTTGCATGAACGCCGATCAAAAGTCGAGAAAATTGCAATTTAGCCCCTTTGAAATTTGCAATGTAACGCAACACGCTAGAACAGTAAAAACATTTTTGTTCGCTTGAGACAGGACAAGCAAAGCAGATTAATGTCTTCAACGTTTGAAACGCTCTAAAAGTAGTATTTAACTTCAAAAATCGCTGACAAGAGTTAAAAAAGGGAGAAAAAGAAACAACAAACTTTTAAAACGCACTCTCCATCTCTCTCGCTGCTCAGTGTCACGCTCGAGCGATTTTTCAAGGAAACATAAATTTGAAACCATTTGCATTGTTCACCGTTCAAAGTGAGTCAAATTTTAATAAGAAGATCTTTGTTTTTGATGTTGGAAACCTTGCATTAATAAGAGAGGATTGCCCAGTTGACCTCCTGAAAGAAGTAAAATTGGCCCGAATGGCATATACATATTAGAACGATGTGAGAGATTAGCCAGTAGGAGGCTATCTGTTCCCACGAAAAGTTAATGTTGCATCGACAACCAAACAAACAACGCACTTACATACATACATACATACATACATACATACATACATACATACATACATACATACATACATACATACATACATAGATACTTTATTTGGTCTCGTAGGTTAAAAAGATCTGGCAGCCGTTGGCTGATGTGGACCTGCGTTACTAATTTACAATAATTACATCTAATAAAAAAAAAATAAAAAGACCAAATATGTACAATGTGTGAGTAATGAAAATAAAATTAAAACTAGGTTGGGTTTAATAAATGCATATTAGTGGTTTCAATAATAATAAAAGTGATCTGATTTATTTGTAATCAGTGAACTCTCCTTTTCGAAGGTGAAATTGTTAATAAATTTGGAGAATTGCTTTAAACGATTTTTAAACAAAGTGGCATTATCATAGTCTTTAACGCTGCTGGGAATTGAGTTCCAGATCGTAGTTCCTCTGTGTCGAAGAGAAAGTCTGCCTATTTCCTTTTTGGGTCTGTCCAGTACCAGTTGTTTTGATCGTCGAGAGTTATGCATTGTTGCTTTCACAGAAAACAATTCAGTCATTTGTGCTGGGCCAGCTTGGTAAAAGGCTCGGTGGACGTATTTGAGTATAGCTTTTTTGTACATGTATGATAATGGAAGCCAGTTGGCTTTTTGTAAGATGTTGGTGTTATCTCGGTCGCGTAGTAGGTCATGAATAAGTCTGGCTGCTTTTGTGTGGATCTCCTCTAACTTATTAAATAGCGTTGCAGTGCATCCATCCTATACCTGAATGCAAAAGGTGACTCTCGGTACAACTGTTTTGAAGTAGATTTCCTCGAGTACTTTGGGGGGAGGGCGTGGCATCCTTCTCAGAGCTCCAAGATTTTTCCTGTAACCCTTACATAATTTATTGTCAATTTCCACGCCTAAGCAGCTGGTGGAGTTTACAAAATCAATTCTGTTGTCTTCAAATCGGAGTTCTTGAAGGGGGCCAATTAGAGGTTTTGTGGACAGGAGCATAGCTTTACTTTTGCCATTATGGATCGAGAGTCTGTTTCTTTGTGACCACCTGTAAATTTGTTTAAAAATTAAGTTCAGGCGCTGGGTGACAATATCAAAATTGTCGCCGATGCAGTAAGCGGTGGTGTCATCTGCATACATCTCGACCTCACCTTCGGTAACAGCGTCGGGTAGGTCATTTACGTGAATTGAATACAGTCTTGGTCCCAGTAAGGAACCTTGTAGAACTCCGTAATTTATAGGTTTTGTTGAAGAGGATGAGCCATTTAGTGTGGTAAACTGAGATCTGTCTTTTAGATAGTCCAGTATCCAATTGTAAGGGTCACCCATAATGCCAACTGCTTGGAGTTTGAGGGGAAGTAGCTCTTGCGAGATGGTGTCAAAGGCCTTTCTGAAGCCGATAAATATCGCTCCGACAATTATTTTGTCATCTAGCGCTGCTCTCCATCTTTCGGTCATTGAGATTAGCAGGGTTTCAGTTGATCTGCCTTTCCGAAATCCCCACTGGTTCTTGCTGTAGAGATTGTGTGTCTGAGGTACTTGTTTAGCACACGACAAAACTGGCTTTCCAGCAGTTTTCCAGGCAGGCTGAGCATAGAGAGCGGTCTGTCGTTTGCTGAATCAAGCTGGTTGCCTTTCCTAGAGATAGTAGCGACGCGAGCCAGTTTCCATTTTGATGAAAATCTGGAAGGTTTTAGGCTTTTACAGAAAATTGTATTGAGGCCGTTGATTGCGGAGTTTCCAGCTGCGACGAGGTCTTTGGCTAGGATCTCGTCGGGCCAGCGGCTTTTCTTGGTTTTAGTTTGTTCAGGTCACAGGCAAGCCTGAGTTTACAAGATGAGAGATCACTGATTGTAGGTGTTACTCTGTTGTATCAAAGAAGAATCGCAGTGAGCTGGATGAGTTACAGACACACCGAAAAGACGATGCCGCCCGATATGGTGGAATTTGTGGCATAAACAGACGCAATTACGGTCATACCGCTCATACAGTGTAACAAGGATATCAACCTTTAGATTTTCTTCCAATGAGATATAAGTGAAAAATAATTTTGGCCATGTGTGCGTTTCGGGACACCGAAAAACTTCTTGGAATCGACGATCTCATTGATTAGGTCAGGAACCCATGACCGGCTCCTTATTAGGTACAGGTCCAGAAGTTGTTTCATGTCACTCAAGGATCTGTGGAAATTACCCACAGGGCAAATGGGAATAAATTCATTCAAGTCCATGAATTAACTAGAAGATTCAGAACAGTTCTTCCCTGTGGGCTTAAGCCAGTGACGAAGTCTTTGATGAACAAAGAGCCAGAAACTCTCCCCATAATAACAGCCCTTATTACATAACTAGCTCCGTGAGCGGGCAAGATGAATCAAATCCTACGCTGTGATTGGCTACCCGAGCGGGCAGGATGGAGCTATCTTGCCAGCTCAGGACGTCGCAAGAAAAGTTTCCCTGAAAGCCATATAAGAAATCCTTTATTGAACAAATTTGTTCGGTCAAGATGGCTTGATATTGGCCTCGCTTTTTTTTTTTTTTTCTCTTTCTGCGAGTTTAGGGACCTGGACTTCGTCTCGGTCCATAAACACGCAGAAAAAGAACTAGGCCAATATCCAGCCATCTTGCCCTCACACTGGGTCAATAACCCATATCTGTTCCGGTCCAGTTGCCGGCTTGTACTTTAAAATCAGTCTGACCAGATAAAAAAGCAACACCCCAGTCCTTGTGTTAAAAGTTTTCATCAACGAAGGAAGTCGAGGTAAGCAAATACTTTAGGAATAATAAATAAATAAATAAATACATAATTTCCGTAGTTTTAACGGTCACACCCTCAGTGACTAACCACTAGTTCTGGCCCTCTCCATGTCAAGCAACGCCGAGAGAGAGGGTCCTTTTGTCTCGGCTCTCTCCCGACGTTTCGTGACAGAGAAGGGGCCAGAACTGGACTAGAAGCAAGGAAAAAAAATTGAAGTGCGCAAGAATTGTACTACTGTTGTGCACAACATTAGCTTAATTACGTTTTGCCACCTTTTTGCAACATCCAACATCTTACAGGATACGTTTTCGAATGACTTCTTGTTAACTTATTTCAACTGAAAAGCTTGTTAAATCAGGGTGGAAGACAGTTCTCGTAAATTGAATGAGGCAGAAGTAGGTGGTATAAAGCGATCCACAAGACTACGTGATAAAGTGTACGTAGCACTTTATAACTTTTTCAGAAGTGTAAAACACATTGTAGGTTAAAGATATACCAACATGTCATTGGCTACAAAAAGAAATATCCATCATGCTTCAGTGCTGAATAGCAATGAAAACCTTTTTCTCACCCCCACCCCAGCGTTGTCAATACAATTCAACTCTTTTCTCTTCCTGTCTCGCCTTGTAGGTCGATAATGAAACTGATACTGATGTCTCTTTTCCCACCCCGATCAATGATGCTGAATGCCGCAAAGCTAGGCTTTTATTTACAGGACGAAGCTTCAAAGGAAAGCAAATTGATAGCTGAATATCACATAATTTTAAAAAGCGATGGAAGATTGAGTTCTGGAAAAAGCTTCGTAATCATCTACAGATTTAACTCATCTGCCCAGTCCGTCACGTACTCACTGCGTACTGGCACCGTGGAATGCACTGCAAAGCCCTAGTAACCGTTATTATTTGAGAAAAGCCGAACAGTGCGTTTTAGCCGTCCCGAATATCCTTGCCCCTCCGTATTTGAAATGCTTCTGGGAGGAGTTATCTAAGCACAAAGGGAATCTAAGAGCAACTGGTGACTGAACGGTTCGAACACTCCGTCACTTGTCCCGAAACAACTTCCGGTAAGCTGCATAAATTACTTGACCTTTTGCCACAGATTGTCATTTCCTGGAAATCTTTCGGTTTCTCGAAACACCCACATCCTGCCAACATAAGCTACACCTTTTGTTTAAACGTCAGAAAATTTCAAGGACTTTTTGTGGTTTTTGATATCCTTGTTTAATTTCACTGTATGCGCAAATAGTGGAAGTTGAGGAAGTGCTACATTCATTCGCGCCACAATACCGAAGAACAAACACGACATCGTTTATTTGGTATGTCTCTGGCCGTCCCCAGCAACAAAATCTGATTCTTCTGAAATAAGTGCGTTGTTCATTTTCGTGGGAATACTTGCCTCTTCCAGGTTATTGGTAGCGAGGGCGCAAGGCTTTTATTAAACCATAATAAAATTAATTTTCATCGTTCCGATATGTATGATTAATGCCGACACAAAGCAGGGAGAGTTAGGGTGTGATTAAGTTTGGTTCTACTTATGTCTTTTCGCTATTACAGACAATTCCTAAGTCAAATACTATTTTTAAAATGTTTCAAATGTTAAAGACAGCAATCGCTTTGATTGTGCTGTCTCAAGCGAACAAAAGATTTTCTACCTATTTTGGGCTGTTGCGTTACATTGCAAATTTCAATGAATTGCAATTTTCGCGACTTTTGATCGGCGTTCATGCAAAATTGCTAGTAGATCCCACAAAAATGAAACTGTAAACCTTAAATTCGTCGACTAAACTGTCTTTTGCTACAATATCAGACGATTTGAAGCACTACCGGTCAGCATTTTTCTCACTGAATTTGCATAACTTTTGAGTTTTGTTTTAATTAGAAAAGTATGTCTACTTAATCGGGGCTCAGTTCGCTCAGAAAACGAAAGAAATGAAAATAATCACTATATCTTGATTAAGGAAGAATCAATGTATACATTTTAAGTTGAGAACGTTTCACAGCGATGTAAACGTCTGAGTAGCAAGAAGCTGAAAAATGCAAAATTTCGGATTATCGCAAAGTGAAATCTGAGCTTTCGGTACGATGACCGTTTTTCGTGAATTGCTGTCGTTATATTAGATATTTCAAAAAACTAACTGGATTTCGTTTAGTTACTTGCCTAGGCCTGGCAAAGTATGAGCAAAATAGATTTTTCGACCGTGGCCACGATTTTTTTTATTTTTAGTGGCAATTACTCTTAATATGTAGCTGCTTACCTGCAGTACAGTGCACAGAGGTCCTAATACGTTTGTATTAATCAGTCGAATAACAGGTTACTAAGAAGTAGTTTTCTTTTATGATAACTTATTAGCAATTAACATAAAAATATAACACCTGAGAGGGCCAATAACTAAGAATGAGCCAATCACGCAGAGTGATTCTTTGTCGTTCAATATCCTCTTCACATCAGACCGGGTAAAGTTTTTACAGAACAGACGTTCAGTTTTTAATGATAAACAATATATGTCGTATCAACCAAGCTTACTGGAAGCTGCACTGTCTGAAAAACGACCTTTGTTTTATTTTGTTTTTTGTGGGTGTACGTGGCAACTCAATGCTCGATCAATATCACGAAACTAAAGATCGTTGCTCGTTTAGTCATTAGCGCACGGCCGTATGTATTTGTACCTATGTCGTATGAAGAAACATCAAGTGCAGTGTAATATAAATCCATTTTTGGTCACAAACACCACGTACAAATAGCAAAGGAAATCAGTATAGCAAACTAGAAGTACATTCTTGGAGACCAAATACTCCGAGAAAGAAAAATGGTCCAATCAAATCACAAGAAAACGCTAACTCATTGTTCTTTCATGTACACACGGACACTATGAATTACTAGTTGTCACCACTGTTACGATATCAATAGTAAACTATTTCCTAACACGACAAACACAAATGGCCCCTAAAGGTGACAGTAACCATGCAGGGCATCATTATCATATCGGCAACACAATTGCCCGTGCATAAAGATGGTACTTAGCCTCCACTTCGACTTTCAAGTCTCGATAATTTTCTTAGAATTTTTGTGGCGTCGGCAGTCTAGAAGTGCTGACCGTTGCAGAGTTAGCAAAGCAAGCCGAATTCAATAATGTTGTTGACAGAGAGCCCATACAGGTCTGATTACAATAGCTCGAGGGTAGATATATTGACTATGTGCAAAATGTTGACTATGATGTGTCAGGCCCCAGAAGATTACGAAGTGAAATTATTTCCTTGCAAATACTTGATAGATCAGCATCATGATATCCCTCCTGTGTTCTGTTTTCTTGATGTTATCCTACATGCATTTATTTGATCAGTTAATAAGATATTTCAATACCTCTTAGAAATAAGATGCAACGCTTTCCCAAGATATTGAATGGGTAGAGTTTCTTACGCTGGTAATCTGTTAGTTAGGCGCTGACCTTGCACGAGGCCTCATTGACCTCAGTGATTTCCTCTGCGGTTAAAGTTTAAAGTCAAGGTGGCTCCCTAGAGTATTTACGAACACCCTCCCTATAGAGCGCGAGTTAGAATAGGAAACTTAGTTGTAGAGATTTACCAGTATGGGTACTGTTAAAATAACGCCTATGCTTTGGTTGCCAATTTTTTGATAAAGGCCGTTACCATGGGAACATCTCATTCAATGACAGGCAGATATATTCCTCATTTTGGCCTAAACTCCTTAATATTTATAATTTCCTTCGGTGAAATTTCTTCATACTATGCCAAATCATGGAAATGATATTGCCAGACATTTTGAATTGGTAAAAAGTCAAGGTTGTTCAGACGGTTTTCCAATATTCTGTAATTTGTCATTATTCTAAATATATTAGATTAGCTCTGACAGATTTTAACAAAAATAGGGTATTTTATAGGATTTGTATGTGGTTACAACTGAGCCAAGTTTGAAAAAAAAATTCACATCGAAGGAAACGCGAAAAAATTCACTGTCAGTTTTGCTTTTTGCGCTCATGTTGACGTCACAAAATCATAAACCACTGACGTTTTCCTTTGAGCGCGCGCAGATTACTTGAGCTTTCGTACTATGCGCGCGTGCAATCGTAAAGCTATAGGGAGCCACCTTAAGTGTACAAATTGGCAAAACGAAGCCGAATTCCATAACATTGTTCTATTTTAGGGTCTGTACAAAGCATAACGCCCATACATGCAAGATACGATCATTATTTGTTATTCGGTTAGCTCCCAGAGTGGGCGTGATGAACCAGATAGTGCGATTGGCCACTGGAGCTATAAGATAGCGTTATCTTGTCCGCTCGGAATTACGTGCATTGTCCCGCAAGATAGAAGAATGAACTAGTAGTAATCGAAGATTAGGGACCTTAAGATACGAGGACGGGAAAGGCCAGGACGGGAACGCTAGTGGACGCGGGAAACTTTCGCGGGTCCCGTTGTGTCGCCAAAAACAAAATGCTTAAGATGTGTATTTTCGCAAAGGACGGCGACGTCAATAATTCGGACTTCGTACAAGCTATTCACAGAAACAATGACATCCTTTAGACTATAAAAGACATAGAAGAAATCTTATCCTATTAAGCTTAAACGATAGTTCAAAGCGATGCTGAATATCTTTTCCTTTATAAGCGAAGCAAACATCTGTCGATACTTTAATAGAGAAACCAGAATTTCCGTATGTAAAAATTAAACGAACAATCTGATCGACCCGCTTCAGACGGCTTTTTGCCACCATGAACATTTCAATTTCCATCTGTAATTGTAACAAGCATTATAAAAATAAAACAAACGTTGCATCAAGTTCCGGGTAGTATAAAAAAAAAAACAACAACTAAACAGCAGTTTGAAAATGTGTATTTTATTTGCACGATAAATGCTTCCATGGCATTCATTCTTACGACATATATTTTATCGACCGTACTTACACTGATGTGTTCTCAATGCATACAGTTTGTATTTCGTTTTGATCTTGCACACTCGTGACAGCGACTGAATTATCAGTGACTGAAACACAAACGAACAGACGAGGAATATTTTATTCACATTTTTTTTTCGTATCTTAGCGTAGTATTCTACACTACAATTACGAAATTGTGAACCTTATAAACATTCTTATCATATAACCGAAATTATGGTCGATTGGAACATTTGCTGGGGCAAAACAAGAACCAAATACTCACGTTTTCGATACAACGGCTAGTCGGGCGAAATGGCGTCCTCGACGAGACGAGGACGGCAGAGAGATGAGTCGAGAGTTCTCGTGCGCATGCCCGGTTGAGTAAGTTTACTTCCGGCAGCCGTCCTAGCTCGTCCCATGCTGGTATCTTAAGGTGCCTATTATCAGAGTGCGTTCGACGCCGTCACTTTAATATATATACCTTAAGTAAATGATTTCACTAGCTGACTTTCAACCTCTATTGCTAAATTCAACGTTTTTCATCGGCAACCGAGGTTTTACTGACAGATATATCATAGTGTCAAAGTCCATTCCAGTTCAAGCTTCCCCTGTACAAACTACGATTTGTTGATACGTTGCCTGACAGCGCCAGTTTCCGTAGGCTCACAAGTTTTAAAATATTTACATTTTTTTTATAGCCTTCAAATTTCGTGCTAAATATTCTCACGTTAACTGGAAATGTTTAAGCGTAAAAGCTAATTTGTAGAAGTATATTTAACATACATTATTCTAACAGCCGGGTCACACTAGAGCCAACTTGAACCAATTTTATTTGTATAAGTAATAAATCTGTCAACAAGTAGCGTAAAATAAGTGCGACCCCAGTTTCAAAAAGTTGCCAATTTTTTGCGGATTGCCAAAATTTGGCCAATCTTCAAAGAAGCCGAAGTGCTGCCTCGGAGGCTTCCAAATTTTGGCAAAGTAAACCATTTTGTTTTTTCAACCATTTAACTGCCATATTTTTTAAAACATGTTTGGATAAAATTACGGCAAGAAAATAACTTTGACGGCAAGTCCAGTTTAGATGACGGGCCAAAAATCCGATGCGGTGGTGAGCCAAAATCCTTTTTTACCCGGTCAATCTGACGGCTTTTACAGTTATTTCAATGCAAACGAGGAATATGAGCAGCGTTTTTATTCAAATTCTTATGACTCGTACTCTGGATCCGATTATAGGCGAGGATACAATATTCGCAAGCTGAGTAAAACCTGCTCGTCCAATTATGGGCCGAAAATCACGAGCTGCTGGAGAATGGAGAGTCAAGAACACGCAGGATGGAGAAAAATCTGCGAAGAGTTGAACTCTCGCACGAAATCTAATAAATACTTAATTGAGAAATATAGATCTTGTGACGTATATTTCAATCAGTAACGTTTTGGTTCAAAAATGTTGGTCTAATGCGACCACTGCCAAAAATTTTTTCCTCGCCAAAAATTGGAAATACGTGAGTTCGCTCCAGTGCGTCGCAAACGTGTGCAATCGTGTGCTCGTTTATCGTCAGCGTAAACAAACTCCGTGCAACTGATTCAAGTATTATCCCTGATGAATGGAGTAGACAGTATTTACATAATTACCGTTCCTTGGTTAAGGCTCACCCTTATGGATCTTGCCTTCATAGTACTTTGCCGCCGATTCCAAACTGTATTCGACCGGGTAAGGACTGAGCTACATGCATGTATCTGCCGCGATTGGAACTAATCAACAAATGCAATCAAAATATAGCTGTTCCCACGGTTAACATCCTGAAAGCCATGGCGATTCAAAGTCGTAGGCCTACTCTGGGACCTTAAGTCGCCGTAACTTAAGGCGACTTTGGGCTATTTAAGGCGACTTTAGGCGACTTAAGCAAGATTGGCAGAAAAACATTGCGACTTTAGGCGATTTTAGGCGACTTAAGGCGACTTAAGGCGACCTAAGGCGACTTAAGGCGATTTAAGGCGACTTAAGGTGACTTGAGGAGACTTTATTTCACTCGAGTGCTATAAATTTAAACTTAGCAACAGTCTCTCCATATATCTCTTGCAATAAACCAATATTCTACCAATACTGGTACATAATTAAGTCACTACAGTCTCAAATATCCAGGGCTGGTTTGTTCAAAGCCTGATTAAACTAACCCAGCATTAGAGAGAATTTTGATTACTTTCATTTTTTGTAACTTTTCGGTCCAGTTTTCTGTTTATGTTGTTTGTCTTTCAGTTTTGAGTTTGATTCATTTTAAAACTACTCAACCATAAGCAGTGAAAGTTATTTCTACACAACAAAAATATATTACCTGGGTTAGCGCTAACCGGCTTTCGAACAACCCGGGCCAGATTTCAAACCATTAAAAAAAATACTATTAAAGAAAGGATTGCCACACAACACTGAATAGTTACTACTACAATAATAATAATAATAATAAACACCAGCAAGGTAGCATGAATATTAGTGAAGATATCACAATAAAAAAATCAAACAAAACTAATAAAAAGATATTCACAGTGACAAAAATTTTAAATTTAAGACATCTTGATTTAATTTGAAGTGTGTGTATATTTTCCATCAATTATTCAAACAACAGGGAAATTAAAATTAATTTAGCTCATTTACATGCCTTTATTTTACAATGCTTCCCGAATTAAAAAAATTGTTATCTTGGTAGACTTATCTGCCATTTTTGGCATCTCCACTGTCAATTTCAGTCCTTTTCAGGGACCCAATCGATTTGATGCTCTCCTGCCTTAGTCAGACAAATATTCCAATACCATAATGAGTACCGCATGCTAAGTTCCTTCGTAAGAACACGCCCTGTCAAATTTCACCAACTACTTGTCAGGCTCCAGAAAATTTTGATGACCCAGTTTATAGAGTGAATCGATTCTTTTTAGAAGGTTTTGTTGATCAGACCACCAGGAAATACACCTTCCAAACTTTCACTAATTTCCACCTGACAGATTATAAATGCCCAGAACGACATTTTCACAACGAAATACTAGAAATTGATACATCGATACCAGACACACTGACCTCCGCCATTTTGATTCTCCCAATAACCCTTGCGCCGCTAACTGGTTTCCATGCTTCAAAGAGACGAGATATCTGTGCCACGAAAATTCGAGTTCTCTTGCTAAGTGCGCGGGTGATTTCAAATCACCCGATAATAAGTTACTGTCTTTAAATATTTCGGAGAGTATTAGTTTGGCGATTTGTTTTCTTTCTTGTTTTTTGTAAACGCCTGTCGGAGTAATCATACTCGCGTGAGCAAGAGTAGCTCACGTGACTTCGCGTACACTTTAGTCACGAGGCCAGACTAAGTCGCGTGTTCCAAACAGTCGTCTGGCGGCCATGTTTGTACCTCTGTACCTTAGCTTTCGATAGTAACAGTAGAGCAGTCCACGTAAAGTGTATAAGGTGATGTGAATACCTGGCTTCATCAAATGTACGAAAACGATAGATAAACATTATGCTGCAAGTTTGTTCGTCCAATTACGAAATTCAAACGTTTACAGTTGGTCGAATGTGGAAGTAAAATGTAAATAATGATTTCTGCTGGAGAAATGGCCCACTTTTGTCACTCTTTTACACTGGGTAAGTAAAGTATTTAAAGTGTAGACTCAGTTCGGTTCAGTTGACTTTGGATGACCATATTTTTACTGCTCAGTGTAAAAGTGACTAGAAAGAATTGAGCCTTAAACCAGAAATATCTTTCTAGCTGTTTTTTTTCTTTTCATCTTGATGATCTGGAACACCTCTCACTGTTGTTGTTTAGCAATTATACACTGTAGGTCTTCGGAAGATTTGATTCAGAAATATCGTACAAAAATTAATAAGTTTAAATGAAATTATTGCAGTATAGTTATTTGTTACGTGTTTCCATATTTAATATATTTCCTGATGATAACACAGTGTCATCTTTTTTATTAACTCTTTTACAATGAAATACAAGAAAAAAAAATTAATAGGAATAAAAAGCGATCTGTGAGAGAGTATACATCAGATTGTCATTCCTATTTAACTATTGTCCACATGTAGAAATTATTCCTGCTAACATGGGGGCTAGAGAGGTGCAGGACTATAATAATATTAGGTTTTTTAATCCATAAGGGAGCCACGGCTTTGAGGCATAATACAGTAATTGCCGGGTCTTCAGCTTCTTAAAAGACCCTAGTCAGCCTCTGCTATTTTCGATGCCATCAAAATTATTGATATTGCATGGTGAGGCAAAGTCTTGTTGCTTTACTGTAAGTTGTGTTCCTGAAAGTACGTCCCTTTATCTTTAGTAACTTCGCAGTGATTTTCTTTGCTTCGACATGCTCCGAATAAAGCATAAAAGCCAACCTCTTGTATGTAAACAAAAACAATGGTGTGGCTGACTAGGGCCCTTTCAGGGGGGTTTGGATGGCTCCAATGCATTGGAAACGAGTGTTAAAAAAAATTACAAGCACACCTATCGAGGTTACCTCTGCTGCACCCTGTCCCCCCCCCCCCCCCCCCCTCCTGTTCCATATCTAGTACTCATTTATACATCTGGGTGAGGAGAGGCACTATGAGAGTATGAACACAATGCAATGATCTACAATAGGGGTCCATTGCACCAACAATTGGGTCATCGTGCCTCCTCCATAGGGTTAGAGTGGAGTTTACCCTAACATGACAGTTGCAAGTCTAATAACCTTCTACAGGGGCAATTTGAGTGTGTTGAAACCTTTTTAACATTGCGTAACCGATAGCAACTTAAGGCCACTTTAGGCGATTTAAGGCGACTTAAGGCGACTTAAGGCAACTTTAGGCGACTTAAGGTCCCAGAGTAGGCCTAAGTTGTGTTCGTTAACATATAAAATAAACAAAGACAATTCCCTCAGATTTCGATAAATGTTACCGTCGAAGCGTTTAAATTCACCAAAATCCAACGCTGAGAGCACAAAATAGCGAAGCCTACGGCAACTGAATGGAATGAGTGGAGATCCAGTGTAAAGACGAGCTCAGATGGCCTGCTCACATGCTCACATGTTCGCCACATGTCTTATCACATGTAATCACATGTCTTAGTATTAAACGGTACCAGTTTACTGGCCGTGACATGCCCCTGCAAAAATCAAGCGGGGTGGCCATTTTGGTGTCCTTACAGGAATGTGGAGTTTTTCTGCATATAACCTTGCACAGGTTAACCAACTCTGGAAAGTCACAGGTCTAGGTTTGCGTTCTCCGAACGCAAAAATACTCTACGTTTATTTTATTTTTTTTATTTTTATTTCGCGTGTCCTGGGAATTCGACTCCATCTCGATCCATAAACACGGCCAATATCCAGCCACCCTGACCTGACGCTTCATCAATAACCCATACATATTGAGTGATGGCAATATACTGACGATGACATTACGATTAGTCAGACCAAAACATTTTGACGTTTAGAACTGGTAAGTGATAAAAAGTTCATTCTGTTTCCTTGGCGCAATCCTGCCTACTTAGTCTGGGTTAGAATAAAACAGCTGATGATATTTAATATTCTTTGTCGTAAAAAGAAGTTTGCAAACAGTTGTTGAACTATCCTTCTCAAAACGTATAGAGATATATGTGTAAAGATATGTTGGTGAGTAAAAGATTATAGTTTTGCACCTTGATTTATGTTAATGCTCTTCTTTAGCTGGCCGGACCCGGGAATGTATAGAAAAGTTCTGTTGAGGCATGCTCGAGAATGTTCATGTTCACCGGAAAAATGTTAACTTTAAAATCTCTGAAGTGCATCTATCAATCCATTTAATGGTTTTACTGGAGATGACCATTTATAATGACAATAGAGAGCAGTGACAGAAGTTTCCTTTAAGACTAAGACGCGACTGAACAATATTTCTCTCTCTCTCTCTCTCTCTCTCTCTCTCTCTCTCTCTCTCTCTCTCTCTCTCTCTCTCTCTCTCTCTCTCTCTCTGTATTACCACGCATCTATGTATGTATAACTGCAAGTAGTGTTTCAAAGAAAGTGTGGTATTGTAATGTAAATCCAAGTGTGTCACGTACGCAGAGTCGGGTGACTTAACAATTAGGTGAAACTAAAAACACCAAATTTGTTTACCAAGGACTACGTGCTATTGAACGTAAATTAAGTGTGCATATATGCAGAGAGAAATATGATCCGATCAAAAACAAAAGTGTTTATTAATAGTGGAAAACGCTAATAATCACTAGCTGACTGTACGTTTACTAATGCGCTAATGACATCCACATTATAATTTATTCATTAAAACGATGAGGGAGATAAAAACGATTGTTACCTCCCAACTCAAATGCGTTTTCCGATTGGAGGAAAACGTGTCACGTGTCGTGGGTCGTCACTAACTCCCTAGGGCGAGCAAAACTCACTAACTCCCTAAGGAAACAAAAACTTGAACTTTCCACTGGCATGTGATCAGATCGTGCTCCTTGAAACCACGCGCGGCAAATTTGTGAGCAAGGCAGCGTCAAGCAAACGATTTCTTCGCAGTGTTTTTCTAGCCTTGAGTTGGGAGGAATACCAAAACACTTAAGAGTGCCTGCTTGTAAAATTCAGACAAATTCTTAATTTCGCGACAAGGGTCGAAACTTCGATTTCGCTCATGTTCCTATGGTAGATAGGCTAGGGCACGACAAAAAATACCGGATAGCTTTTTTGGCAAAATATCCTTTTATTTCAAAGAAATATGCAAATTACCAAATGCCATTAAAATCGTCATTTGACGCACCATTTTATTAAATAAGTTTGAGAGCCTCGCATGCAAAACCACATCATTCTTCCGTCTTTAAAACACTCAAATATTTTTGGGCAATGTTTAAATGTGTACTAGGTTGATTTTAGGGAATGCTGCGTTGTCTTTTTGGGTGAAGAATAATTAAATTTCGAAGACATGTATTTCATTCACTTGAAAGTACTTCGTAAAAATGATTGATTCTCACCATGTGCGAAACCTTCAAATGGATTAGGCTTCTGGTGGTTGAATCGCAGAAGGATGGTCTACAGATTCCTGTTAAAATTTCTTTGGGCAAATGATTGTGAGCGACGCGAGAGCTTTTCAAAGTACGTCAAAAATGCAGATATTTGACCATCCGTCGTCAAATTTCAATTTACGGGTCAGACATATATTTTAGGACGCACCACATGTCTTGAGCTATATTAAGTTGAAATAGATACAGAGCTAATAATTTCGAAATGTTCTAACCTTATTTGCTGTAAACGGCAGGTCCAAAAGCCGATTTGATGTGTTTCTGTCACCATTCGTCGCACATAAAGCAGAAGTTTGCTTTTGTTTACACAACGTCCGATTTACATCGCCAACTGTGAACTTATTTAATGGTCGAATACCTTGAATCTATGACCCTCTTTCGACACATATGATCACCACTGCATTTAAGTCAAAAACGGCTAGTGATTTGCAGATAATTGCTTGCTTTGCACTACACCAAAATATTACGTTTGATCATCGTTTGATCTATTGCTGCTTGAATCCTTGCTTGCAGCGGTTCATTGTTTGTTCGTCAGGCAATGCTGTCATCCCATCTTAAGGGGTAGGGGTAGGACAATTTCTATCATAATACGTAAGACTCCGTAAGGCTTGGAACCACACGGAGCACACAATCTTGTCGAGTAGGAAGAGATTAAATTAAGCAATGGAAAGAATGAATAGTTAACCATTCCATACCCTGCATAACATTGCCCTGCGTAATACTGTAAAGCTAAACTCGTACCTAGGTCTTTTCGCGCTGTACAATTATTTTTGGTTTACGTATAATACAGTGGGCTACCCTCGGGGAAATGGGTGGTGGCCGCTCAAGGTGGTATGGTACCCGCAATATGGACCAAAAAGTTTGTTTAAATATGGTGAAGAAAGATCAATTGTGTGCCATATTGCACTCAAGAAGAGAAATTAAATTTCTAGAGTTTTACTCAAAATGGTTGCTATGGAAACCAGCCACAGCCTTTTGAAGTAGTGTTTTATAGTATTGACGCCAACACTTCCTGCTCTTTTACAAAACAAGAATTGACTGTCAAATAAGCATATCATGTAAGTTTCTATTTTGTTCTGTGCAATGAACCTAAGTTTTGACAGTTAACTTTTATTTTCAGTGCTTTTTACAGCTTTATTTGGAAATAACATTATTTTTTACCACACCCAGTGGACAAATCATCTCATGTCACATGACCGATCTTAAAATGTTATGATTTTTTGGTTTATATCATCGCGACACTATTGGTCTTTGATCAGCCCAAGTTTCGGGAATTCTACTTAAAAACCTTGCAAAGTAGAAATGTTGGCGCGAAGTCAGTTGCTACAAAAGTAAAATTTTGAGAAAAATGCACTTTAAGTTTCTTACACGAAGTATTAAGCATTTAACAAGCCACAAATAGCGGGGAAGGGGGGTGCAGATTGGATCTCGGGGGAGGGGTGCAATGGTTGTTCTATTTTGTAAAAAGTTACCGCAGTTGTGGGAAATATTCCTTTTCATAAGGGAAATGAATGAGCCTTTGATGGCAATTTGAGGCAAACCTTTTCACAAATAATTATACCAATCGAGTTGTACATGTCTTAAAAGTTTTTTTTCTAAATAGTTTCGTTCATATAAGTTAAAAATAATCTATATTTTTGGTCACGTTCTTATAGTAAACAGTCGTTGCTATGGCCGTTGCTACGTGAAAAAACTTATACCACTGTGTACTTTCCTTAAATTTCACACTCATCTGTAGGGAAATTCGTCATTGTTTGATTGCACAATTGTCTCGTAGCGAATAAGGTGGGATATTTAAATATTAAAATGGTTTTTTGATCGGGGTTGGATGGAGGGAAAAGGCCGAAATTACCCTCGGAGTTTGATTGGAAGGTATACAAGGCGTGTTACGCATGCGGAAAAAGAGTATTAAAAGTGTTCGCTTTAGAGTCGAATGTTAATCAAGATGCCGTCTTAATTACAAGGAGGCTGTAAGCTGCAAGGGTAGTACAGTTTTTTCGTTTTGATATTAATTTGCCTAATGTCGTCTATTACACCTCCGATGCTAAAGATCACTTCTTCCACCTCATCTTTGCTGATTGGGAAAAGAACAGATCTACGGATCAGATCTCAACGTTTTTCAAAGGTATTTTGCTAAAAATTGCATATAGTTATGGTCACGTATAGAATGACTACTTCACGCTATGTTCAAGCCTTAATAGAGCAAGTTGAAAACATGAAAACATTTCAACTTTGTGTTAAAAGCCACGGAGCCATCTTAGAATATTGATGTATCGAACGTGGCCTATTCATCCAGTGGTTAATATCATGGTGATCCATACTTTTTGTTTTAGAGGATACATCTTTATAAAAAAAAATCCGTTCATTACTGTTTTAGAGACCGGGTAGAATAGGCCAAATCAGAGAAGAGCGCTTTATGATTTTTGTAAAGGCTCGTTATATTTACTTAGTAGGAAAGATCAAGGATTCTCACAAATGTCCCTGAAAGATCTCAAGAGCCTATATACACAAAAAGGCTAATTAAAAAGAACAAACATTTGAAGTAGACATCCCGAAATCAATCGTGATCGGAAACTGGTGTTTGTTTTGCCTTTTCCTTGCAAAAATAGGTTTTCGGATATCGTTTCTTTTTGTTCTGAAATATTATTTATGCCAAAATTCTATGCATAAAATACCTTTCTATTTACAGTTTGGCGAAAACTCGTTTTGACAGACTTAAGACAACTCTATTTTTTCTTTAGATAAAAAAAAATATACATTGCTTCACATCGACATAAAATGCCCTCATTATGACAAGCACGTCTATTTACATTTCCGCGAAACGAACTGAATTGTAATAATTAGGCATTTGTTAGAGATTTTGAAAAAGTTGTCAACAAATTGAATTGATAGACTAGAGACGATTTTTGTCGCGAAAGTCAGACATCGAATTGATTGCTTACCTTCTCATTATGATTAACACAATTTTTTTTCCTACAATCTTTTCTCTTTTCTGTAGATATATATGACTAGTTTTTATATGCGTAACTGTACTTTAAACACTTTTAGGTATTTTCTTTTCATGCGGACACACGAATCATGATTTACCCAGGTTCTTCTTGGGCTCACATCTTTGTGACAAGATGAGATTACACGTAACAACCGATTGATCACGACTTGCTGCGAGACATCCCACGCACGTAATAAAAAAGGAATACACCATTTTCATTAGTTTTACGACAGCTTTACGTCTTTTGCAAAAAGTTTTATTAATTCGAAAACTCTTTAAAAAAACTAGCACAAGGAAAGCACATAATGTCATTTTCAAGCAAAAAACTTGCTGCAAACCGAAAGTTAGCTTCAAATTTGGCTACAGTAGTCTTGAGACGGACAAAAACTTGGTTGCCAGAGAGATTTTAAATCACTGGAGGTAAACCTTTGGAAAAGTCACAAATTCGAGTCATTATTGTTTAACATAATGCTAAAACTATAATGTCTGATGTGGAACACAAAAACATTTTGTTGAAGAAAATCTGACGCCTTCCTCTCGTTCCTAGAGCAACTGGGTTATGCCTGATTACCAATTACTCAAGTTGTTAGAGTGGAAAGTAGTACGAAACTACGATAGCATTTTGCATTACGCTGCATACTATTATTGTCAAATATGCCAGTCAGCAATAGCTGTCGAAAACTCATTAGACTCAGGTCAACTACACTATACCTATAAGCATTTTAAACAAAATGTTGAAGATTAACGAAAAAATTGGCCCAGTTACTTAAGGTACCGCCAACCCTAACATTAATCGCTTTCCTCGCTAGGGAACACTAATACGTCGTTACAGCATCCACCTCCCCGCAAAGGGCAACAAAGCACAGTTCTTAATTATTAGAAACATTAACCTTCATGACAGACACATGCAAAATCTCTCTGGACATACTTTATCGGTTGCAAGTCCAGCTGTCACCCAAAAAAATTGTGAGTAGTTATAAGAATCAAATAGTTGCATTCTACGTGTATACCTTAATCTTCGAATAAAACAGGCTTACCAATTGAAAATCAAGGTGTCTGTGTCTGTGGTACTGTGTTATGGTTACGCGCCATAGGGGGACTTTGATGCAGAAGCTCTAATTACTTGAAACATGAGCTTTACGAAATTGTAAATTTAAAAAATAAAGCCGGTAAACAGCAAGTATGAAGGGAAAAAATGTATGAATTATTGTCATGCTCACATGTTGAAATGACTTTGATCGAGTTTATGGCCGTTGACAGGGTTATATTACAAGCAGCTGCCGAAATATATTTTCTGTGTGACACAATTATTATTTTTTCAAATACAGCTGACAACCAAAATTATTATTATTATTATTATTACTTGTTTTAACATCAAACATATCTACCATATCAAACATATCTAAATTTAGCCAATGATAAAAGAAGTATTGTGCTCAACAGCCAATAGATCGGAATATAGTTCTTGAATTATGCAGACAAGACACAAAGCACAGGAAAAAAAACACACTTTGGTGGACCTCAGTATACGCAGGATTCTTGACACTTCCTTACTGAGGTTTTCAAGTTTTAAAAGCTTATGTTTGCCTGGAAATTGAGATTCCTGCTCAAGGTATTTCAAGTATCACAACATTAACTAATGTTTGCCGGGAAAGTGAGTCCAGTACAATATATTTCAAATATTACAACTTTTACAACTTTCAATGTTTTTTATCTTTATTTTAAAAAAGTTTTTCAAACTATTTTATGTACAGGTTCCTATTGAAGCGTAAATTCATCAACTACTACAGTGGCATTCACGTACTAGGGAGTGAAATAAAAAGGTATGTCTATGCATTGCTAACCAGGAAAGAGGAAAAATTTTCCAGAGAGCAAGTATAAAGGTGAAAAAAGGGTGTATTATTGTCATGTGAAACATTTTGAAACGATTTTGATCGAGATTATGCCCGTTGAGCGGGTTATATTAAAAGCGTCTGCAAAATAATATCTTCTGACCGCAAAGTTTTGTGTCTTGAAACGCATGCTGACAAACAAAAACTTACTTGTTTTAACAGCCGACAGATCTAAATTTAGCCAATGAGAAAAGAAGTGTTGGGTTAATCTACAGCGAATAGACCGGAATATAGCCAATTGAATATGCAAACAAGAACACAATACACAGAAGAACACAGATTTTACGTAGTGTTTTTGACAAGTTTTACAAAATTATTTTTAGTGTTGAGAGTCCAGGTCAAGGCATTTTAAATATCACAACATTAATTAATATTCGCCTGGAAAGTGAGTCCAGTTCAATATATTTGAAATATAACAACTTTTACAACTTTCACTTTTAAGGTTACTTTTAAGGTTTTATCATAGCCAACGAAAAATCGGGTGACACTCGCATTGAATGCCGGTCGACAGAGATTCTTAAAGGCATGCGCACCTTGTAAAACATGTCGTCGCCCAAGCACCGATAAAAATGAATCCTTCACATGCACAGTGTTCCCCTTGTGAAGCGACCTTAAATCAAGTAGAAATACCTAACCAGGCACGGGAGCATGTCATCGAAAGGCATTATCCTTTTATACCTCACGAAGAAATTGTTTCGGAGCGATCGCTATTTTTTGAAAATGCTTTATCACCGCAGAGTCTCTTTAATACAGTTATCATCCAGCTTCGATCAGGTTTGCAAGCAAGTAGAAAACAAGGCCATCGGTACATCTACTACTACTCATTCAATTTTCCAGTTGGAGTCTTCCCTAACAGACAAGGCGGCTTCTGTGAAACTAACACGATAAAAATCGTCTGCAACTACACCGTATGTCAACAATGCAATCGACATTGGCCAAGCACAGTAGTTACAATTTATCCATGCGTGAAACAATTCATCTGAACACGAAATACTGCTAAAAATGTCGTGAGTTCTAGTTCTGTAGGCTGAGAGGTTATCAAGCTAACCAAAGAGAACAATTGACAGTCATAAAGATAAACACGAGTCGAATGGAGCCTTTGCTTGTTGAAAATTCCTGGTCAATGTTCACTTACGAAAAGCTGACTTCTCCACAATGTTCTGCGACTTATAGTGGCTGCTTTGTAAATTATTGCTTGTTAACCTTGCTGTTGTGGATGACACAACTACACCATTTCCTACAATCTATCCACTTTTCCGTACAAATCAAATCAAATTTGAAATGAATTCATCTTTTATCTAACTCAGCTCATCTAACTATAGACCACAGACTACAACATCGAGAAATCAAAACGTATTTAGAAATAAGGGAACAGGAAATAGTAATAGTAGTGAAAGAAAGAGAGTCAGCATCATATCCACATAGCAAAGCTAATCTTATGGATGAAATCAGCTCAGTTATCTATAGACCACCTACTACCGCATTTATAAATCAATGTACATTAAAAAAAAGGAAACAGAAAATATTTATAGTGAGTATTAATAGTAAGAAAGTCTGGGTCATTCAAATAGCAAAGCTAATCAAGTGGATGAAGCACACAGAGTAAAACTAATTTCTTTAAGATAAAAAGTCCCTTCGTGTGCTAGGCTATAATTAATATGTGTCATATTATGTCAAGCATAGAGTCCGTAAGGGTTTTACGAAAGATTGAAAGAAAATTTGGACTAGTGATATTTGTTGGCAGGGAATTACAAAGGCGAGAACCAATAGTTTCAGGGAGCGTAGTTCACACTGGCTGGTATCCACTGAGTTTACATAAAGCTTTCTAGAACACGACTGTCTTGTAGAATAAGGATGAAATGAAGAGGTAAAATAAAATAGTCGTTCAGACATGGAGGTTGCAGTCCGCATGACAATTCTTATAAACAGAAGAAGGTACCTGTGATTTAACAATTTCCCTAAGGTAAAGTAAGTTAAGAGATTGAAATAGAGGTTCAAAATGAGATTTAGGTTCAGGAAAAGAAATAAATTTTAATTGCTTTCGTTTGTATAACAAACAATGGCGTTACAAATGAAAAACAGTTAAATCCCAGACATGGACGCTAATAGTAAGGAAAGAATAAATAAGAGAGTAAGAAGGAATAAGAAGAATGCTTCTATAGACAAAATGCTCGCTTTAGACAAGACATCTAAGGTTTTTAAAAGTTTAAGACAAAGTTCCTTGATATGATCTTTTTTTTTTTTAAAGAAAAAGGCATTATTGGGTTTCAACTATCTTATACATAATTAAGTAAAAACATACACACACACACACACACGCACACACACACACACACACACACACACACACACACACACAACCCTAAGGAAAAAAATAATAAAAAAAACATAAGAGGTATAATAACCAAAGGGGCAAGCACGAACGAGACCAAAGGACCCATGCAAGGTGACGCCCAAATATAAAATTTAGTTTAAAAAGCTAAAAATTGCACAATTATATTACATGACTATCAAAAGGAAAAATTTAGCGTGCGCTATGAACAATGGCATGCGCACGATCAAGTGACCAAGTGCACGGGCGTTCCACGTCAAATGTTGTTCGTAAAAGGCTTGTCAGAGTTTGTTTTAAAAAGTTTCATAAGGGAAAGGCTACTTTTAGGCACAGATCTATAAGTAAAATTCCATAGGTTGGCAATCCTATTAAAATAAGAAGCCTGAAATGCGAAAGTTTTGCAAATAGGGGTTTTTAAGTTAAGGGAATGGCTTAGCCCAGTGCGGCCATGGTTTACAAAAGAAACGAAGTCATGTATATTTAGGTCTGTTTGCCCAGACAAGCATTAAGTTGGCGTAAATGTTACACGAAAAGACTTGGCAGAGTCAAATTATGTGATACATTAGTCGTCTTTTATTTAATATCAAATGATTGATTAAGTTTGTTTTCTTAAGTGCTAAGCGGTTACATCTCGTCCATCGGCGATTTATTGGAGTTCCTGATAACGATTTTTTTCCGGCTGACTAAAGTTATAACTTGAAAAATAAGATACTGTAGTTAGTATCATGAATTAACTAAATGAAATACTATGTAGCTGGATATGTTGGGAAAATCAATTACGTATAAAAAGAACAAAAGAGACCCTAGATTTCTTGGATCCTTGAGGTACGTAAGCAACAAGCCACTGGGTGCGTGGGTATATTGCTTTATGACCATTAACACTTACAAATTTAAACCATTTATGCACATTGCCATATTTCACCTTGATTAATTTTATCAAATACATGTAGAATTGCTCGATTTGCAGTATCAAAGGCTTTTTCCAAATCGCTAAATATACCGCAACCAAATGCACCATTATCAATAGATTGGCCAATTGATTCAGCGATAGAGCTAAGAACAAAGGTTGTCGAGCATTATTCCCTAAAATCAAACTCAAATGGAAAAAGTATTTTAAATTCTTCCAGATAGCTATAGAGTCGATAATATATAGCTTTTCCAAATATTTTGCTTGCGTTAGAAAGGACAGAATTGGCTTGTAATTGTCTTTGGCAAAGCTTGAGCCTTTCTCAAAGATATATAAGCGTTATCCTTGCTAATGTTATTCATTCATCAGAGAAATTACCACTTGTAAAGGAATAATTAACTAAAACTGCAAGTGGCATTTGCATAGACTCTTATAGATTCCAATAAGAACTAATCTGGTAACTGACGCACCGTAGGAAACGGGACACTTGGAATTCATATTATTGATCAAAGTCACCATTTCATGTAATTAAGTGACAGGGGACAAAAAGATTGATCCTTTTAGTATACCCTGGGGTAAAACAAGGGCTTGTGATTTTCTTTGGGGAATCTTTTCTCGGTAGTCTTACCGAGAATAGCGAGTACGTTATTACAGTTTTAGCGATAGCAGTTAGGATCGTCAACAGTTTTTTCATCTAGGATGGAAGGTATATAACTATTTTAAGTCCCAAATTTGGGTCACAATTGCTTAATATGATGCTCAAAATACAATGCCTTAGAGGGAGACCAAGACCATTTCATTGGGCAAAATCTGACCCCTTCCTCTCGTTGTACATGTTATTACGTGTTTCGTTTTCTAGGACGATAGGCAATTTCGCTTAGTCGATAATGCCCTATTGACTATTTGCTCGTTAGAATGCTATATGTTGTTGGACTGAAGGGTAATACGAAACCACAATATTTTGTGCTTCTTCAGCTATTTGCAAATATGCCAACCAGTAGTAGCGGGTAAAAAGAAGCATGCCTCACTTCTTCAACTCTAGACCTAAGCATTTCTGAAACAATTACAAAAATGTTGCAGATAAACAGAAAAAAAAGAATTGGTGCAATAGTTGCCACCAAACATGCTATTCTACCACTTTTCTTGCTAGGGGCACTAATACCTCACTGCAACAGCTTTTGGTATTAGCTGTAATGTTAATTATAGCAAAGTTCTGACCAATGAGGTACATTTTTTTAAAATGACCTTGGTATCAGATACAGTGCAAACATCAATCACGTGGCTTTATTATAATGTGGACTTGATGTTTACTCCACGAAATGTTCATGAGTCGTTGGGTGAACCTTATTCTTGGAGTAGAGGGGAGTTTAGCTAAAGAAGATCAAGGTGTCTGTGGTACAGTGTTATGGTTAAGCGCACTAGGCAAGCTCTGATATGCAGAAGATCTAGTCACTTGAAAGAGCGAGTATTGACAGAAAATAAATAGAAGAAAGTCTTACATGTATTGCTATTCCTTCGGTTGGACTTAGATTTATGCAGAATTCTCTAAATTTCCTGAAGGGCGTTTTTTTAACGTTTTACAAACTAAAGAAGAGAGTCACATTATTTGAAAAATTACAGCTTAATTTTGCCTGAAAGTGAGTCCAGCTCATATATTACAACTTTTACAACTTTAAATTATTCTCTCAGTATTACTATGTTAAAAGCGTTTTACAAATCTCTCTGTACAGCCTCATTTTGAAGCGTAAATCCATCAATCACTACAGTGGCATTCATGGACTCGGAAGAGGAATAAAAAGGTATGTCTACGCATTACTAACCAGGAAGGAAGTCAGGAAGTCAAGATATAGCCCGAGAGCAGTTTATTTTTGTCAAAATTTTCATTTTAGAGAGGTTGAAAGGCAACAACCCTCTACGTTACATACTAAGTCTAACCAATTTTACATTTGTCGTTATAGTTGTTAAAATAATCGAATCTGTCTCATGCAGCGACCAAAGTCGTTTCGAAAGATTCTTTCATCTAAAGCGAGTGTTTGGAGAAGGAAACAAGGATTATGTTTTGGTTTATTAATTATTTATTTTTAATTTTCACCGTCGGAATTTTTGAAGAATCTTACAACATGATTGTTCTCAACACCGACACGTTTGTTTTGCCCTAACATTCACCAACAGAGGTCTCAATGCTCACTCAATGCAAGGCTCGTTTTAATAATTTTACGTTTTGGTTAAAAAGCGTGCAAATTCCGCGAAACATGAGTTAGAATTTTGTGTTGCAAAATGAGACCAAATAATTTTTCATGACTCCTTCTTGTTTCTGCTGTCGTAACGATAGCTTTGAATTGTTCCAAGTGTTGTTGTTGTTGTTCTTTTGTTTTAAACTTAAACACCGGTTTGAACACGAGAGCGGTACAAACGTT
Source organism: Orbicella faveolata (assembly GCF_042242905.1). Classification (NCBI taxonomy): domain Eukaryota; kingdom Metazoa; phylum Cnidaria; class Anthozoa; order Scleractinia; family Merulinidae; genus Orbicella; species Orbicella faveolata. The sequence goes on along the minus strand of NW_028301547.1, from coordinate 6,470,010 downwards.
TTTAAGAACAGTCTTAATCAAGGAAGGTCCAGTTAAAGGAAATAATAAATATTTTGAGGTAGAAAAATCACTTGGATGACAAATTCAGTAAGATGAAACTCTCTTCGATTGTGTTGCCAAGACAGCTATTTAACAGAAAATCTCTGAAGTGAAAGGAGGTTAATTGCCAGTACGCAAGCTTCAGTATATCTACTTTTTGAGAAGATCGAATCTGACTAATTTAGATTCATTTGTTCTGGAAGTTACTTTAGGGTATTATTATAACCTTGTTTTTGTTGGATTATTTCGATTCATCGAACAAAAATAGCGACAGAAACTGATAGAGGCATGTATTATCTAAAATTCATTGCCCTTCCTCGATTGGAAGGTGAATATTGGCATCGAGATGCGTTTAGGGAACAATTTTAAACCGAGCTTAAAACTAAGAACGTCTTCCCCGTGGCCCGTGTGTTTCGGTCTACAATGAGCCAACGCACGACGTTGAAGAGAAAATCGAAAACCGGAACCAGTTCAATGACGGTTCCTGAACATCGCTAGGGAGGGTATCCGCTGGGCGGGACTAATGCTGGCTCGCTCAGCAAAAGGCCTCTGAGAATGATAGCACAGCATAAAGCTACAATTTCAATGAGAATGAGGCCATTGCGTTTTAAATGTTTTTCTTGCATTTCAACCTTACAGAAAGTCAAAGTACCTAAAAAGAACCAAAAACATATTATCAAGAAACACTATCCTAAAAGGAAGCATTGGGGACAGTCGACGTTTTTTAAGAGATTTATAACACCTCAACGTCTCTTCTATGAAGTTAGAGACGTCCTTCGATCAGGTATCAAATGGAGTGAAAAACAAAGCCGCTTTCGTTACGTCTACTATTACACATTCGCTTTTAAAGTTGGTATATTCCGTAACGGACATGGAGGATTCAGCTCTGCGACGGAGACGGTAAAAATCGTTTGTGACCACATAGAATGTGCAAAGTGCGGGCGCCATTGGCCGAGCAAAGTAGCTACAATTTATCCATATATACGGAAAAAGACAGCAAAGATCGTGAGATTTAGTTCTATAGACTGAGAGGTTGACAGACCAGCCGGTAACAGCCATGAAAACAAAAGCATGTCGAATGGACCCTTTAGCTCGCTGAAGATCCCTGCTCGCTGTTCGCTTGGGATGTGTTGGATTTTCTCCAACTTCTACTGACTTTGACTTACAAGTACACTTTCTGTCATCACCCAAATAGCTTAACTTTTAGTGTAAACCTAATTCAAAAGAAAAGAAAGATAGCGTGATACCTCAGCAGAAAACAAATATTCCGGTACTTTATCTAAAAACCGGTTAAATACGCGTAAAGCCTGTTACATGATTTCTTACATCAAAGCCATTAGTCAAAGTAATATATCATTAAATTGCCATCAAAAACCAAAAGAAAGTTCGCAAATTTATGCTTCTGTACAACACTAAATAACTAGTGCTAATGTAAGCTATTTACTATAGTAAAATAAAAAAACTGTAATGTTTAGGTGTATTTCTGGCTACCTGTCATAAGAATTAAGTTCTGCTTGAAGTGATTTAATCTCATGAATAGGGACATTAGATTTTAATTGATCTTCTTCCTCGTTGTCGGTTTTGTAAACCTTAACTAAAATAGTATTTCACTATTTTTCAGCAACGAGATGATGAAAAGTTAAGCAGAATAATAGAATCACTAAATCTATAGCAGATAAACCACATACCCATAAGGGATGTTCAAAGGAACTTTTGCCCCGGAATGTGTTTGTTTACTACAAAGTAAGGAAAGTCAGGGACCGTTTCTTTTGCTAGTAGGGTCTTCAGATAAAAGGCTCCATTTTGCTAGGCTACACCAATAGGTCTATAGTACAGTTTAGTAGTACAGATGGGTAGAATCAACCTTCTTATAACAGAAAAAAAAACACATGTAGAGTACTTAAGCCTTCTATTTGTCTTTGCTTGCTGGTTGAAGAAACAACAGTGTAGCCTCTTAAAGAATTGGTGTTAGATTCTCAGGGACAATACATTTCTCTCCTCATGCATCAAAACGTCGTGCAATGGTAATTCTCGCAGCCTACAAATAAATATGCTAGTTGAAGTTAAGTAACAGCGGCTGTTGATGTTCCTTCTGTTGCTATGGTTAGGACTTTGTAGTCGACAAGCTGATGATTTAACTAAAGACCTGGCAAAATTATGAAAACCACAAGGACATTTTGCTATTGTCAACGTATTTAGCATGTATACCATTTTCTATATTGACATGGATAAAAACAGCCCTTGGAGTAATGAAAGTTTGTTCTTGTTGAACTATTGAGCTAACTTGTCGCAACTTTCCTATAATAAACTTCAGATAAAATTTGATATCATTCAAGTGCCCATTAACTTTGTATTAAATCTTATCTTCTCTGCAACCAATACATCACAGACCTAGTTTTAATTTCATTGGCAACAAGTAGTGGTGCAAGAGCCTGATCGATTGTGTTCCTGTAATTCTGGTGCAAATGCTATCATATCAGATGGTAGTTTCTTCTGGGTCATCCCTGGCATCTGCTTTCTATTAGAAAATTAAAAACAAAGCATATATTATTACATGTAGAAGTAAACGCAAAAGTTTCGCTGTATTCTTAAAAATTCGACAGCTTTGGGTTGTTGCGATTATGAGCACCAATCTGTGTCACTGACCTGTCTAAAGTCTTCATTTACAATTTTTTCATTGTGCTATCATTTGCTCGGCCGCTTTCGGGGGCGCCTTGGCCAGAATCCAAAAAGCTTAATCATAGTTGTAAATTGGAACGGAATCTCGGGTACAATTCACCAGCCTAGATTTATTCTGTAGCTGCCATGCTCATATCATTCTTTTTTATAAACTGTTTTTCATTGCTAATGTTTTAAGCAGTTTAGCATCAGTCATAGTCAAAAGTAAAGGACACAAATCATTTAAACAAAAAATCGTTGAAAAGTCGAAATTCACGCTCGCGCCTTTAGTGATAGCTCATTGTTGGATTTCCCATCAAACCAAGCGAGACGTATAATGCATGGTTGGGCAGCTATTGTGGTGTTATGACATTAAAATATTTTTTATAAATGCGTTTAGCGACATATAAACTAAGCAGCTACGAAGACACCGATTATCAATGACTTTTTAACAGAAAAATAGGCTCCATGCAAGGGAGTTTAAAAAAAAAAACATTTAGGCGAATCATTTTTCCTCCGGTAGGAAAAGACAAAAGTTTAGGAATGAATGACATCTCCAGTGTTGAATAAATTAGTGTCACTTGCATTTTACAGTAGGGCCAGGTATGTTCTAAGTTCAATGCAAATTGCATTTGGTTTGGCCTGATAACACCTCACCCTTGATTATTCTGAATATCATTCAAACCCTAATCCAAAGAATGTTTACTATTACACCATGTGTAAAAATATCCTTTTAATTACCTTTGTGGTAGGGGTACATTTGTGAATAATTTCTGGAACACCTTCTACAAGAAACTTCCAAATGGAATTAAAATCAACATGTGTTCAAAGTTACACAAATACCTAGATCCATGCATAGTGGCTTTGTGGTTGATGATTTATTGATAGCTTGAATAATGTTATTGTTTGTTCCCTTTCCTTTTAGGTTTATTCCAGTAATGCTGCATTCTTGGCATTTTGGAGGACACATTTATATATCGCAAACAAGCAGCCACAAAAAACATGGTTGGGAGTGCCAGCAGTCCAAGATATACAGCTGTACTAGTTGTTATCCAGTTTAAGAATGATCAATAAAACTGATTTCCCTTATATTGTACTGTGTACTGAAATTCAAATGGTACCAGGTCAAATCAATCAGTTGTAGGTATCTGGGATATCAGTTGTTGGTACCTGTCGATATGTTTCAACTCATAGATAATTTGCAACGTAAATTTTCAAATGGCTATAGCCACGCACCGACTGGATGTTTCTGAATGCTATTGTTCGACTGGATAATTTTCTCAATTTTAGTTTTTCTCTTTTTGCAAAAAAAAAGGAATATTTCAATATTAAAATCATTCTTTTTTTTTTACCATAGCTGGATGGAGAGGGTCAAACCGATTTTTTTAGCACTTTTTCAACAGCTATACTTTTACGGATCGATAATGACACTCTTTATTCAGAGATGCTTCAATATTGGTATCACGCAAATGCCAGGTCATTGGTCAACCAATAATGGTAACCTTGACTGCTTATGATGTTATCAAGCAACAGTGCAAACTTTAAGTTGAGATATTAAGGTGGCTCTGAGCCTCCTCCTTAGAATTTATTCAAACTTTGCAAAACGTTGCATCTCTCCATGCTTATCATAAATCGAAGAAAGAAGTTGTGGTCTACGAGCCTTTTTATCCAGCGCTTAGAGCTAAAACTAGAGGTGCTATAAGCAGGTTGTATTATTGCTATGGTAACGTTTTACATAAAAAAAAAAGATGACCAATAATTGGACATTTGTGTGATACCATTACTGTAGGATCAAGTGACAAGGGGTCAGTAATGATCCATCAAAGTAAAGCTAGAAACTTTTGTTGGCCAGCTGAGAATGCAAGAAATTACATAATCCGCTTATTTGTTCTAAATTGCGCGAAAAAAATCAAGTGTTTAATACACCAGTTTTCCTTCGGGTGTCGAAGGGTAATAGCTTTTTGGATAGCTACGCTTAGCGATTGGCTAAAAACAGTTGCGCCACTTTGTCATCCAATCACTTGTTTTCCCGCGCTTCGAGTCAGCTGCATCATTTGCCCTGAGTTTTGATTCTGTGTGCTTTGGGATTGATCAACGGCCGAAGAATAAGAGTTTCTGGGATTACCATTGTTGTGGTTTCATAGGCTTCCACCGTGAGGCTGTGATGTCGAAACAAGAACGTATATCGACATATTTTTCGAACGAGACAAACAGAAACGAAAACTTAGTTAAATATATTAGGAATAAACCATCAAACGTAATTTTAGATTATATTCAAAATTGTAAATATTTGCGAAAGTTTGTAGACCTACGTTCTTGTTTTGGCGTCACAGCCTAACTAGTCCGCGGTTTCTTACCCAGTCGGAAGAGAAAATTCACGTTTTCAGATGGCTAAAACGCGGTGAATTAAAAACAATATGCATTCTCCATTCTCAGACAGATAGCTAACCAATTTAAACGGTTACATGAAAAATGCTGCAATTGCAGCGGAAATATTATTTTCTAGAGCTTTTATATTTTGGCTTAGTCTATTCATTTCGGCGAGACAATAAAATGTCTCAACTGAATTGACAGCGGAAAAACAACTTGATACATGGCTTGGCACAATAAAAATACTATTTATTTCAAAACGTAAGCGTAATAAAATTTTTGCAAAAAGTGAGTTGAGAATGGTAATTTCGTGTCATGGACATCGGTTGTTCGCGATGGTCAAGACAAGCGCAAAAATCAGCTTTTCTGAAATAACTTTAGCTGCAAATTATGTGGAGCTAGCAATTTACTATCGCGCTCAATTTATCCATTTCTTGCACATCGAATGTGGTAAAATAAGCCGTAAATACGAAAAAACAAAAAATATTATGTTTCTAAACAATTTTTCATGTAACTGTACAAATTGGTAAGCAATCTGCCTCTTTTCAACAATGTATTAGCTGTTTGACTGATGTGTTGTGTTTATTTAGGGTAACCCTAAAATATGGAATCCGGAAACCGGAATACGGAAACGGGATCCAGATTTCCGGAATCCGGAAACCGGAAACCAGATTATTGATATCAAGATGTTGATACTGAGAATGACGACAGAAATAATTCACTTCAACAATGTCCAATAATTAAACAATATTTTGTTGTTGCTTTTGTTTTTCTTTTCTTCCAGCTTCAACCGAAAAATGTAATTGTGAAACAACATGACTAGTTTTAAACAAACTCTAGCTATACATCTGACCCAATTGTTCCAAAGATGGATCCGCTGTCATAGGGTAAATCACTATTCAATCAGGGTTAATGATTTTTCGAGTGGATAGAGTTATCCATCCTTTGTTAAACCTGGCCCCGGCGGGAGGGCGATTCTTGTCCAGATGTTTTCGTGCAATGTATTTCTGGTAATCTTTAGGCATAGTTTAACAATATGTGATCATTTCAACTAGGGTGGTGGAATAGACAAAATAATTTTGACAACGTATTATTTATCCCCTTCATTTTTGCTTCAAATTAGCTACTAAAATAAAAGTTGTAAAGCTACAATTGGCATTTGGCTAAGGTGAGAGGAATATCTTAGAGACCAATAGCAACTACAAAATAACTCTAAAAGCGAGTTATGTTAACTTTCTTTGCAGAGTTCAAATCTTTTTTTTTTCCTGAAATGAAACTCTCAGTAGGAGTTATTTAACTCCCGTCTCGCAAAAAAGTAACTCCATTTGACGTTGAAACAACTCCTGCTTGGATTTTTATTCCCCTACATAGCTTTACCTTGGGGAGTTGAATTAACTCTTCTTCAACAATTATCATGTTATAACTCCTCTTAAATAGGATGTGCATGAATTGCATTGCATTAATTTTCGTCGGTTGCAACTGTTTCCCAACGATTGCAAAATGGCTCCCAGTATCCTGCACGCACTTGGTTGCAAACTCTCATACTTTTAATTAAGACAGAAGACCCAAATTTTCGTTTCCTGGCGCGTTGGTAAGTGACTTACCCTGAGTAATAATTTATTTTGTGGGAATCCCATGATTAGAACGTATGACAGCTCACACAACATTAATTATCGATCGATTTGTTTTTTTCAAGTAGCCATTTACTAAATGTTATTAGTCCACATGTAAATGAGCGGTATTTTATGGGTAAATGCAATGGAAGCATGTTCTTGTCATGTTGGTGTCTCGAAACGTTTTTCACGTATTATCAGCTTTGCAGTTTAATTGCTTTGTTGTAGGAAATGCCGTCGCGTTTACAAAATTGTCAAGTTGCTTTGGCGAGATATCTTCAAAAGAAGTTGTAAAGTCTCTCCGATTTGAAAACACGCTCTTAGAGATTTTACGAACTTCGCCGTTTTAATTTCGCTAATCTCTAAACAATAACACTTGAGTTGTTTTGCCCAATTTGTTGTCAATTGTCGAAAATTGCAGCTGTAAACAAATAGTTTTGTGCCGGGTTTCCCGATAACCTCACGTCTAAAAGTAATTAAAGATTCCTAAAAGCTAACTCATTCATGCATATAACAAAAATCATGGCAAAAATGCAATGACTTGTTGAAGATGTTTCAAACCACAGCCCTCATCTGTCCCAACCAAAGTCCTGACTAAAACAAAGGTCACTAGCTGTAACTACAAATAAACTTGATTGGTTAGTTTATTTTAAAATTGATATGCGATATTTTGCCTTTTTTTTCTGGTCAGTGTGAGTCGTCGGAGGAGAAAGAAAACAGTACATTCCACAGCTAAAACACCAGTCCAAGCAATTAGAACGCTATTTCCAAACACAACAACATTTTAAAAACTATATTTTTGACAAATTTAACAAAATTTAATGTTAACAAGATTGATCAAAGTAAAGCTTTAAAGTTTTTTTCTAACTTCATTTATTAAGTTGGTTAACATTGAGCTTCAGTCATTAAATAGAAAAATATGCCACTACACTTATAGGTATATCTCATCTAATCTTACACATAACTGAAACTTAATCCTAAGAGATAATCTACAACGAATAGTAGAAATGGACAAAAACAAAGGCAATCTCTATGCAGTTTCTATAGTCTCCAGTTTGAGGTGGTTGTGATTTTCGTCTAAGTATCAACAACGCAACATTTTTTGGCAAAAGTTGAAGTACTTTTTATCGTTGTCGTGCACAATTGGCATAGACAAAATAGTTATATCTGATTTTTAAATGCTAAATTTAATATCTTCTTTATGGACAGAAGTGTCGCATATATCATTTTTATTTATTTATTTATTTATTTATTATTTATTTATTACAATCTATGTTTAAAAGGCCAAAGGAAACTTATGTCTTGTGACATATGTTTTCACTTTGTGTCCTTCGGTACATGATATTTCAGCAAACAGGGCCTCAAGAGGGACAGTTGGTGAGTAGTAACGTCTAAGTAAAAAATTAGGAGAATAACGTTGCTGATAAAAGCGATACTAACATCATCTGTCCACAACATGATTGCCACAGACCTCACTTTTCAAAATTCCCTGACCTTTTCCCTGATAAAAAATAAAATTTCCCTTAAAGAATAGATACAAAATGACAGATCCGAAGTGGCTAACAGCTGTCCTTTTCGCCCATTAATGGAGGCTCATACTTTTTCAGCAAATTTTTCTTCGTCATTAAGGAAAAAATATCATCAAGATCACAGGGACCCTAAATGTTTCGTCCAGCTCCCAACGATGTTAAATCAGTGACTTTTCTTCAAAATGTCAATTTTCCCTGAGTCAAAGTACAAATTCCCTGGTTTTCCCTGACCTTAAACAATTTCTTCCCCTGACCATTTTACGGACACGTGGGAACCATACACAAGACGTGCACCATTTAAGGGTCATTGTCGTCCTCTGTTGCGATTCTTCCATTACCATTCACACGAACATATACCATGCGAACGCAGACGTATTTCCGGCTGTCGCTTGTCTCCGCCGAAAATAACTTCTGCGACCCCGAGCCAGGAAACGATTTCTGTAACGTAATGACTTGTGTTTATCCTTGGCCAATTAGATTCCATGATAGAATAAAACTCGAGTGCTCCTCGCAGCAAATACCTCGCGCAATAGCTCTGGGGCTACTTGAGCTAAACTGTGATTGGCTTAAAATTCCTACGTCATAGAAATCCTCGTCCTTGTAAATTGCCAGCTGGCCAGTTGGGATTCTTGACAATGTTATGTTCAATTTGAATTATTTGTTTCAGTTGTCTGCTCGGCCCCACGAGATTTTGTGGTATAAACACTGTCGAGGGTAAACATAGGTTACATTAACTTGACTTTGTGATTCATTGTTCTGGTATCATCAAGGGCAAAAAAACGAACGTACTTTACAGACGATGGAGTAAACTTCTTGTTTCTTCTTGTTTTCGGAGGAGACAATCTTTTACCAATTTTATTTACTGAAGAATTTAATACCTACTTTAAAGAATAAAGATTCCCTCGAGGTATTTTGCAATAATCCAGAAAGTGCTTAAATTAGATTTGTTTGCTATTCAGGAGAAGCTGGCACCATGGTCAGTGGTTGTTTGGATTCAACCAATCTGTTACATCACGTCCGCTATTTCTGCTAACGCCGCCCCATCCGTCTACGCAGAATCCTGCTAACCCCATTTCCCCCACTCCACAATACTTCATCCATTACTTGCTTCGCTTTGCAATGAATGAGTTACGGTGATTCCTTAGTATTGCTTTGCGCATCCCTGCTGCGCACGAGTTTCGCGTCATTAGCGCGCGCACATGAGCGCGTGCGCGTACAAAACGTAAGAGATTACAACGTATGGAGATTTCTGCGTTTTGTTTCTTCAATTTATTCGGTTTGGTGAAATGCTTATTGGTGAATTTTTTCAAAGCTAAGGCCGATAAAATGACTACAAATCATGGCTCACAATCGGAACAAATGCAGACTACAGTGCTTAATAATAGAGGCTTAGAATATACCATTATGCAAATTTCAAGAGAAGAGACTATTTTGCCCATGTGAACCTTGATTGCCCAGAATTTCGTTTTCATGTTATCAAGAAACGACACACTGCACTTGTTTTGACTCCATATTGGGCATATAAAGATGCATTTGAAGCCCGTAAAATACGTAATCTTCGCCCTTTTGCTAAGTGCTTTATATAGCGATTATTAATTAAAACTTCCCATTTTAAGACAGACGAGAGGTAATGCTCTTAAGCTAAGTTGATCCTGTGTTCTAGTATTGTAAATTATTTCAATGTAAATACCGAGAACTTGGTCAATTTCCGGATATTTTTGGCATACAGTCGACTCCCTGTAACTTGAACCCTTGCTAACTCGAACACTCAGTGGCAAATCGGTTAATGTTCTCGCGCTAACTCGACACAAAATCGAGGCCCCGGATTTCCGTCATACGTTTACTGTACTTTCACCCTCAGTACGTGACTCGAACCCTCGATAACTCGAACCTCCCGTTAACTCGAAGCAATTTTCGTTTCCCTTCAGGTCATTTGCTATATAATTTTACCCTCGATAACTTGAACCATGTCTGTCAATACCTGAAAAGTCAAAACAAACAGTGTACTGTGGTCCAAAACATTATATTTATTTTGAAGCAGCCGTGTGAACTTTTTCCTTTTACATTACGCAAAACATGTCAGTTCAGTTTATACGAAATTAAGAAATATATTGTTCCATTTTAACTCGACTTCCCTATAAATTTGATTAAAATGTACACTGTATGAATAGAAAAAGGAATTTACATGAACTTTGAAAATGTAAATCGTATGAGCTTTGTACCAGTAGCCCGACACATGCATTGTTCTTTTTAAAAAACCTGTGCAATTCACAGTTTCTGGACTTCTCCCTGCTGCTCTTCTTTGTTATATTTTTCACATTACATTACTTTCCGATTTATACAGTAATTTAGAACTGTATCGTTTTATTTTCACTCGACTTCTCTATTCCGTAATTAAATTTGATTAAGATATAAACTGCATGAGTAGAAGAACGTTAAACACTGTTTTTAACTTTTAACTGGAACTCTCGATAACTGGAACCTTTTTCAATTTCCCTTGAAGGTTCGAGTTATCGGGAGTCGACTGTATTTAATTAGGTGGAGGCTGTAGTTTCGTTTATTTGCAAATTTCTCGAAAACTGTAAATTCTTCGAAAATCAGAGCAGTATTTTCGAAGATAGTTCTCTGCCTTTAGGCAGGCAAAGTATCGGGATTTTCGATTTTTCAGACCTAGCCAGCGATTCTTGATATTTCCAGTCACATTATCCAAACCAGTAGCTTTTTTAGTTTCCAGTCTTGTCCAATGATTGCGAAATGAAAGTTGAGGGCTTCCGCCACTTAGCATGCAGAGCTATTTTTCATATCCCCGATTTCAATATCAGCAATAACTTTCTTTTATGCTGACGAGAGCTCATCTCATTAATTAATAACCAAGTTTTACGGGGATCTTTTCTTTTCTAGGCTTTTATTTTATTTTTTATGTTTTTATGTGTTTCTTTTTTTGTCTTGTGCCGTTTAATAAATTTCTTACTGAGCCATCTTGCTGGAGCTTTATTGGATAATAGCCGTCGGTCGACTCAGGGCCAATACACTCCACCATTTTTTATCTTTTTTTTTTTTTTTTTTCACCGAAGCCATGCTTACACGGTGCTGAATTCAAGTATCCCGGGTAGTTGTCCCATTCCGACTTATGCATATTATATCAGGTATGAGAAAGGCATCACTTGGTAACAGTCAAAGCCTCGCAAGTATTCTTATTCTCCAACTGGCATAAGGGAGCATTCTGTAATTAGAACTGTCTTGTCAGTATGACGTCTTGTAGAGTAGAAATGGCCGAAAAATAAATAAATCACACTACAACAGACACTTTTCTATCCAACGCAAATACGATTTTGCAAAGTCTTCAAATAAGCTTCTCTTGTTTTGTTCCTGGTGCATGACCAAGTCTCGGTGGAGAAGTAGTACAGTTCTTTCTCGACATTGATTCGTCTAAAGCCCTCATTCAGTGGCAGCACATATCAGAGCTCCGATGGCAAAGATTACTCCTTTCACCTGAATGCAGGCTAAAGTAATGAAAAGAGAGGATCCTTGGAACAGGTCTGAACGTTTTTCAAAGGTATTGTCCAAGAAATTACATGATAGTTATGGTCACGTCTATAAAATGACTACTTCACGTTATGTGTAAGCCTTAACAGAGCACGAACGATACTTGAACATGAACGTGAACATATCCTTTATTAAAAGTGCCCAGTCGTTCAAGTGACAACGGCACTAATTGCGGACACAACCTTCTACACTTCATGTTGTGTCCTTTCCCAGGTGCCTCTGTTTTGAGAGTTGAGGGAAAAAAGAAGCATCAAAAAAATTGCAACTTTGTCCTAAAAGCGACGGAGCCATCTTAGAATATTGATATATCGAACGTGGCCTATTAATCCAGTGACAAATATTATGGTTATCCATACTTTTCGTTTTACAGGATTCATGTATATAAAAAAAGTCCCTTCATTACTGTCTTAGGCCCAGTTCAGACGCCGTACTTCACATGAACCGAATGGAATGCTAGTGAAGGAGAACAAAGGATTTTTCTCATTTGCATTCGATTCGGCTCATGTGAAGTATGGCGTCTGCACTTGGCCTTTGAGATCGCGTAGAGCGTTTGATGATTTTTGTACCGTCTTGTCATATTTTCTTAGTGGTGGAAATAGGGAAAGATCAAAGATTATCACAATCCCTCAAAGATGGTAAGAAGTCAGTGTCAGAATAGCGTCAATAGGCTAAAAGCTAAAAAGAACAAACATTTCAAGTAAACATCACGAAATCATTCGGAAACTGGTATTTGTTTTGCCCTCTGACTTTCTCCTTGCAAAAATATTTTAAAACGAACATTTAACAGTGACCTATTTCTATTAAGTGCCAGAGATACAAAGAAAAGGGTGTAAAGCCTTAATACCAACAGACGGGAATGTTACAAAAGTGATCGGATGTTTTGCTCTTAATTTATTTTGCCTTATATTATGTTGTTTGCTTTATGTTCCATTAGTCTGAACAGATGACCCTTTTGATATGACTCAGCTTCGCATGAAGCAAAATTCACGTAATTGAAGCGATGGTACTATTGTATAACGAATATACATTAAATCGATAACAAACACGTTCGGGAGACCCGAATCATAATCATTTATTTCTATAATTTCTCTAATCTATTTTTGTCAAAAAACTTCTTTAAACCTGTTCTGAAATATTATTTATGCCAAACTTTTATGTATAAAATACATTTCTTAACTTTTGACAGTTGGCGAAAAATCGTTTTGACAGACTTTAGATAACTCTATTTTTTTCTTAGATAAAAAAAATATATATATGCCCTCATTATGACAAGCAAGTCTTTTACTTTTGCGCGAAACGAGTCGAATTATGATAATTCGGCATTTGTTAGAGATTTTGAAAAAGCTGCTAACAAACTAAATTGATGGATTACAAATGATTTTTGTCGCGAACGTCGATATATCGAATTCACCGCCTACCTTCTAATTAGAATTAACACAATTTTTTCCTACAATCTTTTCTCTTTCCCCTACATTAATATGACTAGTTTTTATATATGTAGCTGTACTTTAAACACTTTGAGATCCCTTCTGATCATGCGGACACACGAATCAGGATTTACCCAGGTGTTTTTTTCGGCCCACATCTTAGTGAAAAGATCAGATAACACGTAAAAATCGATTGATCGCGAGTTGCTGCGAGACATCCCACGTAAGAAAGGAAAACATTATTTTCACTAGGTTACGACAGCTTTACGTCTTTTACGAAATATGTTATTAATTCGAAAACTCTTTAAAAAAAAACTAGTATAAGAAAAGCAGATATTGTCTTTTGAACCAAAAAACTTGGTGTAAACCGAAAGCTGGGCTCCAAATTTGGTTTAAGGAGTCTTAAGGAGTCTGGAGAGAGAAAGAAACTCGGTTGCCATAGAGATGTCCAATCACCTGAGGTAAACCTTGGGAAAAGTCACAAATTTGGGTCATTGTTGTTTAACATAATGCTAAAACTATAATGTCTGGTGTGGAAAACAAAACATCTTGTTGGAGAAAATCTGACGCCTTCCTCTCGTTTCTAGAGCAACTGGGTTATGCCCTAATTGCTAATTACTCAAGTTGTTAGAGTGGAAAGTAATAAGAAACTGCGATAACATTTTGCATTACGCCGCATACTATTGTTGTCAAAAATGCCAGTCAGCAATAACTGTCGAAAACTCATCAGACTCCAGTTCAACTACACTATACCTATAAGCATTTTAAACAAAATGCCGAGGATTAACGAAATAAATGGTGCAGTTACTTAAGATACCGCCAGTCCTAACATTTTTCGCTTTCTCGCGAGGGGACACTAATACGTCGTTACAACATCCCCCTTCCCCTCAAAGGGCAACATAGCACAGTTCTTAGCTATCAGGTACATTAACCTTCATAACAGACACATGCAAAATCTCTCTGGACAGACTCTACTCGGTTGCAAGTCCAGTCGTCAACCAAAAAAATTGTGTGTAGTTATAAGAATCAATTGAAATAGTTGCATTCTACGTGTATACCTTAATCTTCGAATAAAACAGGCTTACCAATTGAAGAACAAGGTGTCTGTGTTTGTGGTACAGTGTTATGGTTACGCGCCCTAGGGGGGACTTTGATGCAAAAGTTCTAATCACTTTAAACAAGAGCATTAAGAAATTGTAAATTTAAAAAATAAAGTCGGTAAAGAGCGAGCGTGAAGGGAAAAAACTGTATGTATTATTGTCATGCAAGCATTTTAAAATGATTTTGATCGAGTTCATGGCCGTTAAGCGGGTTATATTAAAAGCATCTGCCAAAAAATATTTTCTGCATAACACAAAATTATTTTTGTTTTGTTTTTTTTCATACACATGCTGAAAACCAAAAATATTATTTGTTTTAACATCTAACAGATTTAATTTAACCAATGATAAAAGAAGTATTGGACTCAACAGCCAATGGATCGGAATATAGCTCATTCATTATGCAGACAACACGCAAAGAACAGAATAAAAACACTTTGGTGAATCTCATTATACGCAGGATTCTTAACATTCCCTTTATGAGGTTTTTAAGTTTTAAAAACTTATTTTTGCTTGGAAATTGGGATTCCCGCTCAAAGTATTTCAAACATCACAACATTAACTATTTTTGCCTGAAAAGTGAGTCCAGTTCAATATATTTCGAGCATTACAACTTTTACAAATTTCAATTTTTTCTTTAAACTATTTTAAAACGTTTTGTCAAACTTTTCGTGTACAGGTTCTTATTGAAGCGTAAACCCATCAACCACTACAGTGGCATTCACGGACTTAGAAGTCAAATAAAAGGTATGTCTATGCATTGCTAACCAGGAAAGAAGATACATTTTCCAGAGTATATATATACGTGGTTATTAAAAAATATATACAGCTGCAATCGAACAAGAACGACGCAACGTTATTTACAGGGAAATTTCCGTCTGCAACGCAGGCTATGCTGAAAGAATGACAGGCGAACGGAGTGAAGAGAGATTTGGGGGATTGATGACTGTAGCCGAAATTTGACAAACATTATTCTTGAGTTGCTTCAGGCCATGATAGAAAATATATAGTTCAGTGCGTCCATCGTCCCAAATTAAACCAATCAGTAGGGGCTTGCACCTGCAATATATCCAACGCTATGTTAGCACTTGAGGTTGATTTTCTCCCAGTAAAGAACACCAGAAAAAAAAAATGTGGAGTGGTTTCTTGGCAATGCCATCAAATCGATGCTGTCATTTTAAATGCGATCTGACGAATTATCTTTGCGAATTTCCATTTTAGAGAGATTGAATGTAAATCTTCTACGCTCATGCAAAATATGAGTTTTTTTTTTTCTTAGCTAACCAATTTAGATTTGTCAGTATGGTACTCACCTATAGGTCGTAAAAATAATTCAATCCTCTCATGTATCAATATGAATCGACTAAAGATACATTTTTCATTAATTTTTATGATTTCTTCTTGTTTATACTGTCGCAACGCAGGCTATAAACTGTTCCAAGTGTTTCTTTTAAAATTAAAACACCGCTTCAAGTATTTTAAGAAGGAAACAAGTAGTACATATATTGTTTTAGTTTACTTATCTTTTATTTTCATCTGCCAATTTTGGAATTAACATGATTGTTCTCAACACCGACAAATTCGTTTTCTCTTAACATCCACGAACGTTTTGTCTCAATACTCACTCAATGCAAGGCTCGTTTTGAAAAACATGAGTTAAAATTTTGCGTTGCAAAATAAGACCAATTAATTTTTCATGACTTCTTCATCTTTATGCTGTCATAACGATGGCTTTGAATTGTTCCAAGTTTTTCTTTTAAAAATCAAAAAACCGGTTTGAAGAAGAGACGGGTAAAAGTTTTCAAGGAAAGTCTTCATCAAAGCGGACTCACTTAACGAAAGTTGTAAATATATCGAGATCGAAAACAGGCTTGGATGATAGATTCAGTGGAATGAAACTTTCTTCGATTAAAACAATCTCATTGCAAAGGCAGTTATTTAGAATAAGCAGAAAATCTGTGAAGCGAAGGGAGAATTGCCAGTATTCGAGCTTTGGTATAGCTTCGTTTTTTGAGAAAGTCCTATAGTTCCGTTACTTCATTTCTTTAAGAAGGTACTTTTAGGGCTGTATCACAATGTCATTATTGTTGGTTTTTCCCGATTCATCGAACAAATGTAGAGACAACTAACGCATTTTACAACTTAAATTCATTCCTCTTCCTTGAAAGTAGGATAAAAATTGACTTTATGGGACAAATCCATCAAAATAAAAAGCTCACAAAGTGGTTGTAATCAAAGATCGTCCAAAAGTAAATTGCAGCATAATTTGTGACATATAACACGCCAGAGACACTAACCTTGCAGACGAACTTGAATTTTAAACCAAGCTTAGAATTAAGGAGAAAATGTAAGAAATATAAAAGGGTTTATCTTTATCCTCGTTGCTGTGTTGGACGAAACTTAAATTACCTTCTAAGTATTTTCTCCAAATTACACGAGACAACGATTTAACTGACACTCATATTTTTGCTGCTTATAACTTACCTTTTCGATGCGATGACATAAAATAACTTATTAGTTAAACATTCGAGCGTGTAGACGGCGCGAGAGGCCTCAAAAAAATCATACAACTAGGGAATCACAGACTATACTTTGTTGAACAGAAAATGAAAGGTGTAGGTGAACTTTGGACCTATTATAGCTTACCAAGGAGTGAATTGGAACGAATAGACAAATTGAAATGAATAGACGAATGAACAAACAGTATGTCAATTAAAAAATCAGGCCACAACAATTTGCAACGGCAATACTGATCCCTATCAGTGAACACCTTCACTTAAACCATGCACAGCTTTAGACATGTCATCTCGTCCCACGGCCCGCGCGTTTTCGGTCACATCGAAAACCGGAACTACACAATAATGGTTCTGGTTTGATTGTGCATGCGCTCTAGTTCAGTAAAGTTCTTCGAACATGCGTGGAGAGGGTAACCGCTGGGAAGTAAAAGGCTTGCCGCTTCTGACAAGTAAAAGAATTGAAGCTACAGCATCGACGCTACACAATGAGGCCATTGCGTTTACAATGTTTTTCTTGTGTATTGACCTTAAGGAAAGTGAAAATACCTAAATGGGCGCAAAGTCACATCGTCAGAAAGCATTACCCTAAAAGAAAACATGGGAGATGGTCGATGTTTTGTGAAAAAAACATACCGCGTCATAGGCTTTTCAATGTTGTTATTGACCTGCTTCGATCAGGCCGTTTGAGGGCAAGTAAGGACCAAGACCATGATGACCGCTACATCTACTATTACACATTCCCTTTTAATGTTGGAGTATTCCCAAAAGGACATGGACGTTTCGGTGAAACAAAGACGATCAAAATCGTTACTTGCTACTCGGAATGTCGAGAGTGTGGTCGCCATTGGCCCAGTAAAGTGGTAACAAGTTTTCCATGTAAAAAAGACAAACAATTTGTCTGACCGGGAAAGACGGTTACAAACGTCGTGAGATTTAACGCTATAGACTTAGAGGTTGACGAGCTAACCAAACCAAGCGATTAACAGCCCTGAAGACAAATGCGAGTCAAACGAAACCTCTACTTACTGAAAATCCTGCTCGCTGTTTCCTTGCGATGTTCTGACCTCTCCACGGTGGTCTTCAGCTTCCAGTAACTTTGATTTAAAAGTGAACTTTTATCACTCAAATAACATAATTTTCACAACATAATCAAGAGCTAACGTAAAAAATGGCGTGCTGCCTCCAGGTTTTGACATTCTTTTATAAACTTGATCAGATGTAATTATAATGGCCCTCTTTTCACAAGTTGGCTTCATTCAACTATGGCGGTATCCATAAGACCCTGCAAAGCTCGGTTACTAACTACAAAAGAATGCAAAAATTGTAACGGAATTTTAGTTAAGTACCAAACAGCTTGTTTGATGATCTTGTAACTAAGCCTTCACCATCATCGCACAGTATATATAGTTTTAATTGTCACCAAGAGCCAAAGAATGGCTGGCAAATTTATGCTTTTCAGTACGACAATGCCAAATAGCGAGTACTATTATCGGTTAGTTACAAATAGTTTAGAAAAAAACTACTGTGTTTACGTGTACCTCTGACTGCCTTTCAGAAAATTTATGTCCTTTTTGAAGCCATCTAATCTGTTTTGAATTAGTCTTCTTCCCCTTTGTCGGCGTTGCAACCCTAAAAATAAAATTTTCACTGTTGTTCAGTTACGAGTGGAGAGAAAGGTAAACAAAATAATAGAATAACGGAATGTATAACAGATAAGCAACCTTTCTCCTTTCTATAAGGTGCTCTTAAGGTTTTCACAGGGTTCCAACGAACTTTTCTGACAATTGTATGTAGATTTCTTGACAAATGGCTTTTCCTTTCATCCTAAGAGATCAGTGAGTAATGTCTCAATGTAAAGAGATTGTTCTATACTTAATTTCTCAGGTGTTCCTGTCTCCTGAATTACCTACAGAGGGATTTCAGTCGATGGCCTTTTTATTAATAGTGTTTTTCATGTCTACAATTATATGGGGTTACTTTAAGCTAAGGAAAGTCAGGAACCCGCTTCTTTTGCTCAGTACCTAGGGCTGCATCTTGCTAGGCTGCACCAACAGTTCTATGATACAGTTCAGTAGTACAGAAAGGCAGAGAAGAGCTTTTTTCGAAGAGAAAACAGAAGCACAGGTAGAGTATGTAAACCTTCTATTTGTCTTCGATTCCTGGTTCAAGAAACAACGGTGTAGCCTCTTAACAAAGTGGTGCTAGATTCTGAGGGCAAATAAAATATTAAATCGATCGCAGATTTTTACGAAATGAGATATCGTGATTTATCTTACCCTTGTCTACTCCAGTAGTGCTACAAAGTTGGTTTAAAGTTATCTGATGAATAAAGGTAATTGAAAGGAACACTGTTGATCAGGCTAAAGGAGGTGCCTTTGTTAGGCACAGAGCTGGAAGGATAGGTGCTTCAAAATGCCGTGCAGCGAACCACACAGATCCATCACAGCCATCGCAATCTTTGATCAAAACCCCATCTTATCCAAATATTTTTCGTTTTAGTACAGCAGCCACTAAACATGGATGTAAACACGAAGCGCTAGCTATTGCAGTTTATGAAAAAACCATGAAAGAGACTCATGCAAACTCTGTTGTTACCCAATGTGGGACAATCATTAATAAGAAATATCCATTTTTGCATGCAACCCCAGACTTTCTCTGTGAGTGTGACTGTTGTGGACAGGGCTGCGGAGAAGTAAAGTGCCCCTTCTGCATCGAGGGGCTTGACTTTGACAGTTATGTGAAAATAAAAGCCTCTTGTTTAGAGAAACATGGAGATGAATTTATGTTAAAAAGAGAGCATGACTATTACTTTCAAGCTCAACAGCAAATTCATACTGCTGGGAGAGCTTACTTGGATTTCATTGTGTTTGCCACAGATGGAACATCGCATCGGTTTGTGAAGCAAAGAATATTTCCAGACATTGAACACTGGGAGACACAAATCCCCAAGCTAAAGAAATTTTGGAGAAGTTGTGTATTGCCAGAAATATTAGCTCGCTGGTACACTAGAAAGGTGGACTTAAAACCTCAGATAAGTCCAAGGGAAAGTCAGCCATCAGGTGATTGTTACTGCAGACAAAGCACAAATGAAAGAACAATTACCTGTGCATATCCTGAATGCAAAGTGTCCACATTTCACCCGTCTCATTTGTGTATTAATAAACTGAAAGTACCAAACGTCTGGTACTGCCCACATTGTAGAAGGTTACCTCAGTTTACAAGAGCAAATCCAAGAAATTCCCAGATATGAAAGATCAGTGCTTGACTGAGGCAGCAAAGCTGGAAAAGATCTGCATATGCTCAAAGAAAGCTGAACCTAATGAAAAGTCATTGAAATGTCACAATGAATTATGCTCAAGTGGGAAGTTTTTTCATCTGACATGCATGTCATACCAACGGTATCCAAGCAATGCTAACACAACCTGGGTTTGTAGTAACTGCAAGATTGCCACACCTAAAAGTAGGCCATGAACAACTGTCAGCATGGATTCAGAGATCCTTAACAGCAGGCCATCAACACCAGCCAGCAAGGATTCAGAATCCCTTAACAGCAGGCCATCAACACCAGCCACCCTGGATTCACAAACCCTGAAAAGTAGGCCATCAACACCTGTCAGCATGGATTCAGAAACCCTTAACAGCAAGCCATCAAAACCAGCCACCCTAGATTCAGAAACCCTGAAAAGTAAGCCATCAAAACCAGCCAGCATGGATTCAGAAACCCTTAATAATGAGCCATCAACTTCCACCTCCATCGGCTCACAAAACTTAACAACTGACCCAGAGGTTTCATTTATTGGAACAACTATTAACTTCAATGTTAATAAGACAGGTTCACTCGGAAGAGAAGGCTTTGTTTAAAAAAACTTAATCCCAACATTGAGGGATTTCAAAACCAACCCTTGGTCTTTGCAGAAATTTTGATGTTGTTGGTGAAGAGTTTGTTCAGTTATTACACACTGGAGGAGACCATTGGGTTTGCCTCAGCTCAATAGGATGTACTAAGGGCCATGTTAGCTTATATGATAGCCTTTTCCATGATGTTATTTGCGATGACATCGAAGAGCAAGCACGAGACCTTCTTGGTAATGAATTCAGAAAACTTTAGTTGTCTCTATTCAGCAACAACTGAATAGATCTGACTGTGGTGTGTTTTCAATAGCTTATGCTACAAGCTTTGTGTTCATAATAATAATAATAATAATAATAATAATAATTATTATTATCGTGGCTAATCGCCGTCGCAAAGTACAGCAACGACGCAGCTCAACAAGGTCGAGCCGAAAGCATACATTGGCGCCTCTGGCAGCCGCTATACGATCCATGTGTGACCTTGGAGCACAGCTTACAGCCAGCTGGAATCAGCTGTATGTTGGTTTTTGCTGAGGGGGGAAAACCGGAGAACCCGGAGAAAAACCCTCGAAGCAGAGAAGAGAACCAACACAAACTCAACCCACTTATGGCGTCGGGTCCGGAAATCGAACCCGGGCCACATTGGTGGGAGGCGAGTGCTCTCACCACTGCGCCATCCCTGCTTCCCTGTGTCATCCCATGGATGACGCCAAAATGATTCAGTATGACATTCCAAAAATGCGTGGGCACCTGATAAAATGGTTAAAGTGTGGTCAAATGAAGTAATTTCCTACCATTCCCCTTCCTTAGAGACTAAACTTAGGATTGTTTAAGTAATACCAATTACAGTCAATCCCTCAGCCTCACTGTCATAATAATTTTAAATTACCAAATAACTCGCAGGGATTTGTTACAAAAATATTAGTCTTTTATGGATTTTCACTTGCATGTGGCATTCTATACTTGATCACTAGGTATTATTATTGTTAATTAAAACTAGACTGCAAATACTTTCTCTTTGCTTTGAATAAGTTGGCAAATTTATTTTCTCTTTGGACTGAAGCTGATTCCTTTGAGGATTGTTGAATACCGCTGACCATCAGCTTCTGAGAAATCGAAAATGAATTGATTACATGTAAATGAAAGCATGACACAAGTGTCTGCTTAAAAGGTGTGCACCTACAGGAGTCAATTCTCCACTCGAGAAACTGAAGGAACACGATGTAAGCAGTATAGTCATGCATGTCTTACCTAAGTTAACTTTCACCAAATACAATGTGATGGAGTTTACCTTGGAAACAAAGAATCACTTCTTGAATTACTCATGCAAAGTTAGAAATTCAAACACTGAAACTAGAGGTCAGTTTCGTAATAGAGTGTGTAAATAATGTCATCATTTGTTTTCTTGAAGAGCCAATGTCATCTAGAATGCACCCGGTGCTTGTGTTACAATAAACCCACAGTTCTTATCAGGTACACTAACCTTCATACCAGACACAAAATCTCTCTGGACAGACTCTACTCGGTTGCAAGTCCAGTCGTCACCCAAAAAATTGTGTTTGGTTATAAGAATCAAATAGTTGCATTCTACTTGTATACCTTAATCTTCGAATAAAACAGGCTTACCAATTGAAGAACAAGGTGTCTGTGTCTGTGGTACAGTGTTATGGTTACGCGCCGTAGGGAGGACTTTGATGCAGAAGCTCAATCACTTGAAACACGAGCATTACGAAATTGCTAATTTAAAAAAAATAAAGCCGGTAAAGAACAAGCAGGAAGGAAAAAAAACTGTATGTATTATTGTCATGCAAGCATTTTAAAATGATTTTGATAGATTTTATGGCCGTTGAGCGGGTTAAACTAAAAGCACCTGCCAAAAAATATTTTCCGCGTGACACAAAATTCTCTTTGTTTTTTTTTTCAAATACATGCTGACAACCAAAAATATTATTTGTTTTAACATCTAACAGATTTAAATTTAACCAATGATAAAAGACGTATTGGACTCAACAGCCAATAAATCGGAATATAGTTCATTCATTATGCAGACAACACACAAAGCACAGAATAAAAACACTTTGGTGAATCTCATTATACGCAGGATTCTTGACATTCCCTTTATGAGGTTTTTAAGTTTTAAAAACTTATTTTTGCTTGGAAATTGGGATTCCCGCTCAAGGTATTTCAGACATCACAACAGTAACTATTTTTGCCTGAAAAGTGAGTCCAGTTCAATATATTTCGAGTATTACAACTTTTACAAATGTCAATTTTTTGTTTAGACTATTTTAAAGCGTTTTGTCAAACTTTTCATGTGCAGGCTCTTATTGAAGCGTAAACTCATCAACCACTACAGTGGCATTCACGGACTTGGAAGCGAAATAAAAGGTATGTCTATGCATTGCTAACCAAGAAAGAAGATACATTTTCCAGAGTATACGTGGTAATTAAAAAAATATATATATACCTGCAATCGAACAAGGCATTATCCCTAGGCATTATTATTGTTAATTAAAACTAGACTGCAAATACTTTCTCTTTGCTGTGAATAAGTTGGCAAATTTATTTTCTCTTTGGACTGAAGCTGATTCCTTTGAGGATTGTTGAATACCGCTGACCATCAGCTTCTGAGAAATCGAAAATGAATTGATTACATGTAAATGAAAGCATGACACAAGTGTCTGCTTAAAAGGTGTGCACCTACACGAGTCAATTCTCCACTCGAGAAACTGAAGGAACACGATGTAAGCAGTATAATCATGCATGTCTTACCTAAGTTAACTTTCACCAAATACAATGTGATGGAGTTTACCTTGAAAACAAAGAATCATTACTTCAATTACTCATGCAAAGTTAGAAATTCAAACACTGAAACTAGAGGTCAGTTTCGTAATAGTGTGTAAATAATGTCCTCGTTTGTTTTCTTAAAGAGCCAATGTCATCTAGAATGCACCCGGTGCTTGTGTTACAATAAACCTAATGGAATGCAAAGCCTCGTGGGTAAGATTGGCTCACTTTAAGTATTAATACTGCACGATTTGACCCTTTAGAACCCATAAAGCACATACAAGTTCTCCCAACTAATCTTCATTAAAGCAGTTTTGCTATGTGATCATTTTATTAACTCTCATAACCTTTTCTCTTGTTTCAGTAATTGCACTGCAAGGAGAAATTTGACTTTGATCACAGGGGGGACTTCAATAGCTTGGATTAAAACATCTTGTGTTTTTGCTTTTAGACTAATTAGATGCTTTTCACTGAACTTTGTGATAAATTTATTTAAAAATAAAAGCAATAGATAAACCTTTTACAAAAAAAAAATGTATGTGTGTAGCTCAGATCTATTACATGTGGATTTCCTGCACTATGATTTTATTACAGAGAAAGCACATGTCAGCAAACAATGTCCCAACATTGTTAGCCAACAGTCCACAAACTTGCTAGATGGCAAATGAACAATTCAACATCTAATTGTTGGTAGACAAACGTTTTACCAAAAAACTGTCCGTCTCAATGACAGTTGCTTAATGCTTTAAATTTTCATGAAAATAAATGTTGGCAAAGAATGATGAAAAAAATCTAAAATATTATCTTGAATCTATTGCAAGGGGTGCTCTTCCAATTTTCAGTGTTGTGCCTGCAGTGAGGGAAGGGTACGGCCATATGAAACAGACTGAGACTGAGGCACTGGAAATTTCGAATCAAACCCCTGGGGGAGATGACACTGGATTGCTCAAGCTTTTTAGACCCCCAAAATAGCAAGACCAAGCATTTAAAATTTACAATCCTAGGTGCGCAACCTATCCTGTCTGTTTCATATGGGGGCTTCCCCACCCCATGCAATTGTGCAAAACAGTATAACAGCATTTGTATCAACAATAGTCTATTAATCACAGTCCAGTACAATGGTATTGTTAGAATTACCATTTTTAAAACGTGCAAAGAACCTTTATTAATACCTGTGACTATTCTCTCTTTGTACAAAATTGTTTTAACTTTGAAATTGTTAAATATCTGAAACAAGGTACCAATACAATGTATCTCTATATGTGTGGTTCCACAAAATATCCATACCCACCCAAACGATGATTACTGAAAATTCCGAGGGCAGAGGGAGGTCCCAAAAGCCAAAATTCTTAGGGAAAGTATGAAGCGTAACTGGAAATTTCAGAGTTGGTGGGAGGGTTCAAACCAAAAACCCATCCTTGGGGAAGGTATGGAAATTTTCTGGCACCAGACATTAAAAATTACAAAATTAGTGCAACGGGAAGAAAACCTCCACAAGAGTACTGTAATCTTTAATCAAAAGGTACGATAGGCGGGCAAAGGTTCACCAGGACAGAGCACACCGTCACGAGCCTATCAATCAAAGGAGTTTGGCTCTCCATGCATGTGAAAAAGTCTGTAGGTAGCGTGCTTTGAAGAATTGTATACTTCTGTCTGAGGATGCCAATGACACGTTCCAGGTGAATGCGGACATTAGCAATTTTACGAGTTTTCTCAACATCTAGAGGATGGAGCTGATTTTTACCTTTTGTGAATGCAGGGATGATGAGTTCAACTTGGCGAAACCATACTTCCTCGTGGACAGTAAATCCTCGGTCTGCAAGGACAAGATCCCTAATGGTTAAGTTGATCTAAAATCCACAGTTCTCTGTCAAGAATTTGTCAGAGTTAAATGAAATACCCACCTCCATGGATGGTGGCTTTGTGTTTGATGATTTATTGATAGCTTGAATAATATTATTGCTTGCTCCTCTTTCCCTTTAGATTTCTTCCAGTGGTGGTGCATTTTGAAGGACATATTTATATTGCAGACAAGCCGCCATTAATCACATGACTGGGGAGTATCAGCCGCCCAAGATACAGCTATACTAATCATTGTCTATTTTAAGAATGATCAATAAAACTGTTCCTTACCCTTATTTTCTATACTGTAATGGTAACAGTTTATATCAATTAGTTGTCTGTACCTGTCGGTATGTTTCAAAGCATAAATAATTTGCAAGTTAAATTTTCAAATGGCTGTAAGCATTCACCCAATGGCTGTTTGTGACTGCTATTGTTTGACTGGACAATTTTCTCGTTGCAACAAATATGAGATATTTAAATATTAAAATAGTTTTTTATGACTGGGCCTAGGTGAAGAGGAACAGGCTGTTTATCAAACAGTTTTCCGACAGTTTTACTTTTACGGATCAATCTAACACTGTTTATCCGGTAATGCTACAATATTGGTATCACGCAAATGCTTGGTCATTGGTGCACCTTTAATGGTAATCTTTATGGCTTAATATGTTACCAAGCAACAGTACAAACATTAAGTTGACAATTTAACGTGGCTCTGAACCTCCTTAGAATTTATTAAAACTTTGGAAAAAGTTGCATCTTACCATGCTTATCACAATTCGACAATAAAAAGGGGCGACCATCAACTGCAAGTTCGTTTATCCAGCACTTAGAGCTAACATTAAAGGTATCTTCGACAGGTTGTACTGGTGCTATGGTAACGTTTTATATAAAAAAGAGGACTAATAATTGGACATTTCTGTGATGACATTATTGTCGGATCATGTGACAAGGGGGTAAAAATGATCCATCAAAGTATAACTTATCAAAAAAGCTAGAAACCTATGTTAGCCAGCTAAAAATATCAGAAATTACATAATCTGCTTATTTGTTCTAAATTGCTAGAGAAAAATCATACAGCCGTTTTCAAGTGAGTATCGAAAAGTAGTCGGTTTTGCATAGCTACGCTAAGCGATTGGCTTAAAAAACTTCGGCAACTTTGTCATCCACTCAGAAGTTAAACTAAAACCAATCGGGAGTCACTTGCACTTGTTTTCCCACGCTCCGCGTCAGCTGCATTATTTGCCCCGAGCATTGATTCTATGTGCTTTGTGATTGACCAACGTTATTAGCTTTGTTGTGGTTCTATGAGCATGCAATTGAATAGTCAGGATGTAATGTCGATCGAAACAAAAACATACGTCGATATATTTTTCGAACCAGACAAACAATAGCAACAAATCAGTTAAATATACTAGGAATAAAGCATTAAGCGTAATTTCAAATTTGGTTTAAAATTGTAAATATTAACGGAAGTTTGTAGACCTCCGTTCTTGTTTTGACGTCTCAGCCAGACTAGTTCAAGGTCCTAGCCCCCCGCGGTTTCTGGCCCAACCGGAAGGGAAAGTTCATATTTTCTTATGCGTGAAACTCGGTGAATATAGAACGATATTCATTCTCCATTCTCAGACAGATTGCCTACCAATTTAAACGTTTACATGAACAATTTGGCTACGATCATAATATTTTCTAGAGATGTTATTACATTTCGGCTTCTTTTATCCATTTCGGCGAAACAATAGAACGGCTCAATTGAATTGAGGGCGGAAAAACAACTTGATACATGGCGTGGCACATTAAAAGTATCACCCACCGAAAGAGCAATATTTATTTTAAAAAGTAAGCGTAACAAATTTGTCAGGCTAATCAAACAAAGAAATTTAACAACGCGAAATGCAAGTGGAACCGCGCTCAAAAATCGTCATTTCCTGTCACGGTTTTCTGGTTGATGAAATGGCAAAATTGAGATCAACAAATCGTCCTTTTCTTTAAGATGGTGCCTAGTGTTATCAAAATATAACGCAGAAAAGAGGGAATTTACTTCTTGAAATATATTTAAATAAAACATTTGAGAGCGCCAAAACGCTAATACAACTGAGCTGAGAACGGCAATTTTTGTGTCGCGGGCATCGGATGTTCACGAGGGTCAAGAAAAGTCTTAAGTCGGCTTTTCTGAAATTACTTCAGCTGTTATGTAGTGTGAAGATTGGCAGGCAGTCTGCCCTCTTTTCAATATGTATTAGCTGTATAAGTATACGTTCTGTTTATTTCGGGTAATCCTAAAATATGGAATCCGGAAACGGAAATACTGAACCAGAATCCCGGAATCCGGAAGCCGGCAATCGGATTCTTGATTTGAGAATGACCGTAACAGAAATAATTCACTTCAGCAATGTCCAATATATAAATAGTGTTGTTGTTTTTTGTTGTTGTTCTTTTTTTTTTTTTTCTTCTTTCCTTCTGTCGGCCTCACCCACGAGCAGTAAATGTAAAAAAAAAAAAACATGACCAGTTTTAAACAACATCTAGCTATACATCTGACCCCGTTGTTTAAAAGGTGGATCCGCTGTCATAGGGTAAAGTTACCCATCCTTTGTTGAACCTGGCCCCGGCGGGAGCGCAGTTCTTGTCCAGATCAAATTAATCTGAGAAGACTAATGAGAAGCGCAATAGCAAAAAGGCTTTTCTCACAGCATTGATATCAAAGCTATGTTTGCGTGCAATGTATTTCTGGCAATCTTCAGGGATCTTTTAACAATATGTGGTCATTTCAGCCAGAGTGGTGGAGTAGATAAATCAAAGTAATTTTGACATATTATTTCTCTTCTTCATTTTTGCTTCAAATTAGCTAACAAAATGAAAGTATTAAAGCTACAGTTAGCTTTTTCCCTGATTGTCTTGTTTTAACGTTTGCATACTGAATAAACACAGTCCAGGGCGGGGTGAGGTAAGGTGAGAAGAGTGATCTTAGAGACCAATAACAACTACAAAATAACTCCAAACGCGAGATATATTAACTTTCTTTGCAGAGATCAAATAACTTCTTCCTGAAATGAAACTTCCAGTAGGAGTTACATAATTTAACTGCCGTTTAGAGCTGACTCACCTCGCAAAAAAGTAACTCCATTTTTGGAATTGAAAGAACTCCACCTTACCTTACCTTATTATAACTCCGTTTAATAAGGATGTGCATGAATTGCAACTTTAATTTTTGTTGGTGGCAACTGTTTCCCAACTATTGAAAAATGGTTTCCAGTATCCTGCAAGAATTTGGTTCCAAACCCGCCTACTTTAATAAAGAAGACCTAAATTTTAGTTTCCTGGCGCCTTGCTTAGTGACTTATTCTGAGTAATAATTTATTTTGTAGGCCTAGGAATCCCATGATTCAAACGGATGATGGCTCAACCAACGCTGATTATCGGCGATGAATTTGTTTCTGTCAAGTAACCATTTACTAAATGTTATTAGCCTACATGTAAATAAGCAGTATTTTATGGGTAAATGTAAAGGAAACATTGGAATAAAAGCTGTTTTAGCAAAGCTTTTGTTGTTATTTTATGACTCGTTATTTTCCTGTAACGATTAAGACTGAGATCAGCCTTAAATTATTATTTTATAGAGATTTGCTCTGATGGCAATGCATTCCAAATGAATTCCTTCTGATGAAACGTTGAATACGTACGAGTTTTCTAAACTACGCTAGCTTACTGTTGCATTGGAAGAGGGATAGACCTCAGTCTCATTTGCATCGGACCGTTGTAATTTGAAATGTTACTGCGAAGATTTCACTCGCTATCGTAGAACGAATAATTTTTCCTTGCAAGAACTTGCAGTACTATTTGAGGAATACACGTTGACAAACAACTTATGGGTCGTTAAATTCAAAGGACTGTCGTTAAATGAAATATGTGGGGAATTCATTTCGAGCAAGAACCAACAGTATCCTGCGTATATGAATAATATTTTGGTGTTCAATTCAACTTACTTGTCCATCATATGCAAAGTTAATGCCTCAAATTAAATCATGGGAAACCAAAATTGCTCCACGCCAGGAGCCATAATCGGGGACGGAGACCCCATGATATGGGACAATAATTCTATTTTTGGAACAAATTGCGCCATCGCCTGCGGCACACGCGCGTACATGCTGCGAGGATTTCTGCGGATGTCGCGCGGGGGAAATGGCGTCCGAAATTCCTGAAATTTTTCATGTTTTTGGCCCACAACTCAAAGCGTCTACGTCTCTGGAATTTTGCTTAATTAAGTATTTTCGTCGTAA
The DNA here is from genome assembly GCF_042242905.1 of Orbicella faveolata. Classification (NCBI taxonomy): domain Eukaryota; kingdom Metazoa; phylum Cnidaria; class Anthozoa; order Scleractinia; family Merulinidae; genus Orbicella; species Orbicella faveolata. Next base: position 6,440,451 of record NW_028301547.1, on the reverse strand, counting down.
GCTGCTCCAGTTTGAGTGAAGTAAGACCGTGTCGAATTTAGGTATGTTCCGCTTTAAACTTTTATAGATCGCTGACCAAGTTGTGTTCCGACGGATGCTTCTTTCAGGGTCACCCAACGACCGTTTTCTCTCGAATGCTTTTAAACGCTGTTTTAGGCTATCTGGAATACTTATATAGCTCTGTAGGTTAATTTTAGGTTACGCTAAAAAATTTTATCTGTTCGGTTATTCTAGGGGAACTTGAGTATTCTCTAATTTATTAGGGCTTTTTTGTCCATTTCCCGAAAACGTTAGGTCTTATCGCCTTTCCGAAAATGATAGCTGACCTTTTTCGGTACTCAAAACGACATTTTTAACAATCCGAAAACAACAGACGTTAAATTTCTCATATCACGAAAGGTCGAAGTGACAATTCTCTTAAGAAAATCAGAGGGGATTAAAGGCCTTCCCAACAGATAATTTACCGAAACGATCCGTTGAGTGCCCAAGTTCTTTTGCATGAGCTGTACATTACTCCACTTTAAATTTCACATATGTTGAAGATTAACAGCTTGACCATTACACAGCAAAAAACTAGCTGGATATATTTAGATATAGCAGAGCTTCAGGACTTCATGGTTTCCTAGCTCCTCTTACCACACGCTTGCGAGGAATTTGCCAGTCTATATATCGCGGCCGAAAAGTAAAACAAAATAATTGCTAGTTTGAGTTTCGCCTGAATTGTAAGCAACGCTTGATGTTTCATCAAGGCCCAATAACTTTACCTCCGTAGACACGGCTCAGTTTTATTTGTGTAAAAATCCAGTAAATTTTCTGTTGTCGATGAATGAGAGCGCCCGCCGATGCGTGTTTTGTACAGTCAGAAAACGTGACAAATTGGACTTCCGCCGCACTTTCGTGTGATAGCGTACATCAAACTCAAACAATAACTCTGTAGTTTTTAAATATGTTTAAGAGTGATAAATGTTTGAGAACATATTAAAACCTAAGCTGGAAATATGTGAATAAAGCAGAAATAGTCAGCAAAGTTACGATGACGCTTTCTTTAATCAACTTCGAATAACGATTTCGATTTTGTTGATCGAGTTATCAAAACTCCTTGTCTATTTTCATTTTCGTAGTGTAAAACTTCACTATGCTTATTTTGAAGAAACACACATGATGTTAGTAGCCTTTTTTTGCGTTCGTGAAATTTGTTGCAGCATCTCAGGACAAAAGATAAAGAAAGAAATCTTTGTCAAGATTTGTTGACAATTGAAAACACTGACTCGGACTTGAAAGTGCGCGAGCTCAGTGTACTATGCAAATGAGCTAATTTTACGCGTCAGATTTTCCTTTCAAAAACTTTTGCAAACTCACCAAACAAGCAGAAACAATAAGAAACCAAGACAGGTTTTGATTATGATGAACCATTATCTGAGAAACTCACAAATTAACTCGATACCAGAGTATAGAGTTTTCTTGCTATATTCTTAAGTCAGAACAAACGCAAAAACATACGCGTAAGCTTACAACGAGCGCGAGGCGATCTTATTATTCATTCCCAGTGCGAGATTGAAGTCTTGTTTTCGACCCTGAAAAACCCACCTTTAGCGTTAGCTCAGAGCATAAAACTACATATAAGCGCCCTGGTTCGTATTCCCTACCTTATTCCCTGCCGTCACAGTGAAAAACACGCAAGAGAATCTCGCAACTCTCACCATTTGATCACGCAACTTGACAGCATCCAAGCGAGAGCCCCCGACATGTGCGTGGATCCGCGTGGATATATGACGTCAGGATGGCGCAATTTGTTCTAAAAACAGAAAAATTGTCCCGTATCATAGGTGCGCGCGGATCCTAAGACTTACGGTCTCCGTCCCCGATTATGGCTCTTGTCCATGCCTTTTATACAAAGGTCGAAATTTCTGTTAACCGCTTATTATGCAAGGTTTATTATCACCTCGCGCCAGGCCGCGCACTGTACGAAAACGACCTTGGACAGGTCAGCCAAAAAAAGGTTTATTGGACGAATGTGTCTTGTAAAGATTTTCTACTTTTATGTGAGACTTGATAAGCCACCCCTAAAACATGTGCAACTTTTTCCCTTCTATTACTCCATACAGGACATAAACGATTGATACGTCTTAAGTCAAACAAGATCCAATGGTTATCTTGGCCATTTGCATATTCCTTTTAGCAAGATTATGACGTCATGAATCACGTGACCATAACTTTAAGTTTCAGATATTTAAGCATCTTAAATACGTGTTTCCCTGAATTTTTTATGATAGTAAAAGCTAAAACAAGGTTGTTTGCTAAAAAAATACTTTTGCTGGGAGGAGTAGAAGAGCAGAGCTTAAAGGACATTTGACACTTCTGCCCAAGTGCGGTAATTTCATCTCTGATCCTACGGAAAAGTCTTCTAAGTTGATGTTTTTGAGGAAAAAAAAACTCCCCTATCGACCTTGTGATAGTAATGTTGATATTGAAGAACTGTTTGGTCATCTATGAAAGATTTTTACATTATTATTATTTAAGACATATTTTGTATTTTTAGTTGAATACCTTCGAAAGGTAAAATTCCCTCGATAGTAGGTTTTGTAAGCGGCTCGGGGCGAAAGCTTCTTTCGCTCCGTAGCCGTCTTGTTTCGAAAGAAACTTTTTATAGCTGCAGGTGTGCACGCAAGTTTGAAGAAAGTAAAGTGTATGTGCAGGTATTCAACGGACACGTCTTCGCCAATTATGAATAAGCGGATAGTAATCAAAATATTCGTTCGACTTCCCAAGCTTAGAAATTGCAAATTTGCCCGCTTCGTCGCGAAAGAAATAAAAACTGTTTTCTCTCACCTGTACCTCTTCATCTTCGATCTATGCGCTGTCCAGACTACTTAAATTACTTGCCATTGTAAAAACATAAATATTCTTTACACACAAAAGGTCAAAACCCAGCGTATGAAAAGATTTGCGAAAAGCACCATGACGAACGACTCCGAGTTAAGAGGCCTGAGCTAACCCACGGCGAATTCGTCCAGGCGCACATGCTAGTATTAGGATTTCCATTAGTTAAAAAAAAGTGTCAATCAAGACCGCGCATGCGCTTTATCGTGACAATGGCCTTTTAACATTCTTGAGAAATTTTCCTTTTTTTTTCGTTTTGGATGTTGATCAATTCAAATAATGACTTCACCTCCGCGCCTCTGTTAACTTATTACGATTTATGACATGCTTCAAATAGTAAGAGTTTCAAGTGTAATATCATAGGTGACAAATAACTCCTTAAGTTTGGCGTGCAATTCCAACGTTAACTATGAAATTTCAGCGTGACTATGAAAGATTTTGTGCATTAAGTTGAAGAAATACGATGTCCTTGACAGGAGTAATCAACTGATTCACTCGAGTGATAACTGATATAGTTTTACTTGCGAAAGGTTCGGGAAATTATTCAAATCTTGAGAAAATGCGCGTGAAATTTCTTATTTCACCTATCACTATTCAAGTTGTTTCGTTGAATAACTCTTCATCCAAATATTGATTATTGTTTGCCTCACCTTCGAACTTCTGAGCGCGAATCTGTTCACGAAGAATCTTGTTGGCTTTTTTTTATTTTTGTTGCTGTTTGTTTGTTCCTTTTGTTTTTGTTGTTGTTGTTGTTGTTGTTGTTTGTTTGTTTTTATTCAACGACAGAGGTGTTTGTCTCAACATCATAGTTAAGTCAGAAGCCATAGCATGGTCGGTGTTTTCGTAGTTGAACTCATATATGGTTCATTTGTTACCTCGTGAAAACTAATGTCAACTTTGCTAATTTGGCTAGCCTTCAATCTATAGAATTCGTGGACTGACCCGTCCCAAAAATGCGAGGGCATCTTTGGATGCAAGATGAATCCATTAGACATGATCCTTTTTAAAACATTAACAAAACTCAGAATTCCGTTAGCAAGCAGTCGCAATTTTAATCCCCTGTTTCTGCGCTCTCCGCTAGGAACGCCTGGCCTGATTTGGCATCTAAGACAAAACGGCCTACGGTAGCCAGAGTTATTAGATTACAGCACACAGACATAACATGGCTTTTGGTTCGGTCCATGTAAATGCACTGTGATGTAACAACATTTATCGAAGGTAAAGGGAAAGAAACCATAAAGAAAATGTAGAATGAGCTCAATCATTCCATTCGCGACAAAGATGTCTCAAATCATTAAATAAATATCACTACTTTCTTCAGTTTCTGAATCGAGGAGAAGGTTTTCCCACACAGACCGAAAAACATTATGTTCAGATACCTAGGGCGATTTTATTCTTTATCGGTGAAAGACAATGACACGTAATACATTATAACAGCTTATGCTTCTCTTACTTCTATTTTAATTACTCTTTAATTTAGGCCTCATTTAGTCGCTCGAATTTAAAGTTTAGTTTAATAACAGTACATTAATTATTAAATATGAGACTTGTCTAACAGATACAGGAATCATGAAATGGTGTGAATTTCACATCGCCTTATTCGCAGTCGTCCAACGGGCTAGCCATCAACCATCAGCAGCTTCCATTACGATTATCTACAAAATAAGTAAAATACTACGATGAGTATCTCTGGTCGGAACACCATTGTCCAGAAAGATCGCGTATTGAAATCATAGTTATTTAGTCTATTTTCTAAGCCTGGTTTTCACCGCAACATAAGCACAAGCACGAGCATGAGTATAACGATATCGAGGACGCCCAAAACACAAGCACTTTGCTTGATAAAGTTTGATAGTTCCAACTTCCGAAAATGGATATATGGATAGTTCACTTATTTTCGGCTTCAACCTCGATACAGTAAAACAAGATGGCAGAGGATGTTTATGCTCTTGCTTATGTATACAGAAGCCCGTTCTCACAAACACAAGAAGAACAAACATTTTTGTTCTGCTTGTGCTTATACTTTTGCTTGTTCTTGTGTTGTGTGCGTCCTCACAACTGAGTGCTTGTGCTTATACAGCAGTGTTCGGAGCTTGACTCACTGTGGGGGCAGTCGGGCCCTGGAATCACAAGACTAACGTTGTGGCTACACAATGATAAACAATTGATAATCACGAGCCAAAAATACTAAATTCTATACAAATTATAAGACTTTAAAAATCAAACTTACAGCAGAATTATCCAAGGGAAAAGTCGGTGAGAAACCTGATTTCAAAAATCGGGGGTAAAATTATAATGTTCGACTGAGAAGGAAGCAAACAACTTTTGGTTCGTGAGGTCAAGGTACATTGTGATATAAATTCTTACTTGCGGCAGCATAACTCTGTATCTAGTGGACAGAAGTACTGATGATTCATGTTATTCGGGAAGGTTGATGGACATTTTCTAGCAGCCACGCAAGTGTAGTCTGGCTTATTCACTGGGCAATCCCAGTGAAGTGCCTCACCTAAAAAAAAACTTACGTGCTAAGAATAATTTTTGTAACGTTTTTAGCAATTAAAATAAGGGAATAAAACATTTCAGACCTTCCGTGGGATTTCACTGGTCATCATTAAAGTATTGACCACTTGCTCTTCTCTTCCTAACACGAAACGTATCTAGTTGATTTTCTCCCAACCTTAACTCAGATTCGTAAAGTTTGACTAGTATACCAACACAAATTTGTTCTCGATCCATAGTCTGTTTCACATTTCTAACCCTGTGGTAAATTACACTGCTAAAGCTTTTAGGCTACACTACACAGTAGGGAAAAAACATAAAGGACAGAAACTAAAACAAACAAACAAACAAACAAACAAAACAAGAAACATGAGTTCTGCTATTATATCAACACAAATTTGTTATCGATGGTACGTCCTCTACACATTCCTAACCTTGTGGGTGTCCGGACAACTGAGCATGAACAGTGATCTCCAAGAAAACTAGCAGCAATAACAGATGAATCTTCACAGCCATGACTGAACTGCAACAGAAGATCGATGGACCCTTAGTTCCGAGTTACCTTTTGCCTCTGTTTCAGAGAGAATCCTAGTGAAAAACTACATGAAAATAATGTGTCTGTAGATAAAATATATCTTCATATGGATGGTTTTGCAAGTCTCGCCCGGTCCAATGCTTGAAGAATATTGGACTGGAAATGGAGCAATCGGATTGGTTAATATCAATTATTGGCCCTCTGAAGTAACTTAGTGGGTAATAAAGTGGGATATTGGCTAGGCGCCTCTTTTTGGTCTTGTTGGACCGGGACGAGGTAACTGGGCAGAAAAGAGAACGAGGCCATTTTCCAGCCATCTTCACCGTACAAGCATGAGTGATGAAGGTTTTTTAATCTGTCTGCGGAACACTGCAGGCAATCACTCTAGCAGGGGCAAGACTCAACTCGCTCGGGTGTCCAATAACAGCGCAGGGTTTTGGTTCATCTACCTTGCCCTCTAGCGGAGCTAGTAATATAGTTAAACTACGTAATGCCCCACGTGACAACATGAAAACACGATAAGCCGCTAACCACTTAATGGTATCCTTGGCGTCAAAAGCAAACAAAATATTTTTTTCCCAGGAACCCGACAGTTCTGTTCTCTTTAATTGGCTTTTGCGCGCCCATTTTCAGACAGCAACTGGATTTCAGGAAAAGAAAATACCTCAATTAACTGTGTCAGAGAGGGCCTGGTGACCGAAATGAAATCTTGTGTACGTCTACAAACAATATGTCACGAGTCTTAGTTCGTTTTGGGAAACCAAAGCTCACACATATTAGTTATAAAAGTAACTTTTACATCGCAATTTCTTAAACTTTTTCGAGGTTTAACGGCGACTTCTTTAGGCAAAATCTCGAGCAAAGATTTGAAAAGAAGAAGGAGCAGACATATCTCTCTTCAGAACAAAACCTAACTGGTGAAATTTTGGAGGGTTGCCTTTTTTATGGATTGCAAACGATTAGAACGTGTAGAATTACTACCATTCAATATGTAGCTGCTTACCTGCAGTACAGTACACAGAGGTCCTAATACGTTTGTAGTAATCAGTCGAATGACAGATTACTAAGAAGTAATTTTCTTTTATGACAGCTTATTAGCAATTCGCCCATTAAGATAAAAAATATGACAGCTGAGAGGGCCAATAACTAAGAATGAGCCACTCACGCATAGTGATTCGCCGTCGTTCAATATCCTCTTCATATCGGACCGGGTAAAGTTTAAACAGTACAGACCTTTAATGATAAATAAAGAATATATGTGGTATTAGCCAAGCTTGTTGGAAGCTGTACTGTCTGAAAAACGACCTTTGTTTTTCGTGTTTTTTCTTTGTGTGTGTGCGTGTGTGTGTGTACGTGACAACTCCATGCTCGATCAATATTACGAAACCAAAGATCGTTACTCGTTTACTTGTAAGCGTATGGCCGTATGTAATTGCACCGATTTGTTTGAAGAAACGTCAAGCGCAGTGTTTTAATATATATCTATATATAGATATATCCATTTTTGGTCACAAACACCACGTACAAATGGCAAAGCAAATATAGTAAACTAGAAGTACATTCTTGGAGACGAAATACTCCAAAAAATAAAAATGGTCCAATCAAATCACAAGAAAATGCTCACTCATTATTCTTACACGCGGACACTATGAATTACTAGTTATCACTACTGTTACGATATCGATAGTAAACTATTTCCTAACACGACAAACACAAATGGCCCCTTAAAGTGACAGTAAACATGCAGGGCATCATTAATATATCGGCAACAAAATTGCCCATAAAGATGATACTTAGCCTCCACTTCGACTTTCAAGGCTCGGTAATTTATCTAGGAATTTTTGTGGCCGCGGCAGTCCAGAAGTGATGACAGTTGCAGAATAGCAAAGCAAGCCGAATTCAATGCTGTTGTTGACAGAGAGCCCATACAGGTCTGATTACAATTGCTCGAGGGTAGATATATTGACTATGTACAAAACGTTGACTATGATGTGTCAGGCTCCAAAAGGTTAGGAAGTGAAAGTACTTCTTTCCAATTACTTGATAGTTAGATCAGCATCATGATGTCTCTATTGTATTCTGTTTTCTGGTTGTTATCCCACATGTGGCTATTTGATCAATTAGATATTTCAATACTTCCTTCGAAATAAGATGCGAAGCTTTTCCCAAGATATTGAAATGGTAAAATTTCTTACGCTGGTAATCTGTAAGTAAGGCGTTGACCTTGCACTAGGCCTCATTGACCTCAGTGATTTCCTCCACGGTTAAAGTTTAAAGTTAAGTGTAAAAAAAAAGCAAAACGAAGCCGAATTCCATAACATTGTTCTATTTTAGGATGCGTATGAAGCAAAAAGCCCATACATGCAATATAAGATCATTATTTATTATTCGGTTAGCTCCGAGAGTGGGCGTGATGAACCAAATCCGGCGCTGTGGTTTGCTACTGGAACGGGAAAGATAGCGTTATCTTGTCCGCTCGAACTTACGTCCTTTGTCCCCAAAGAGATGATTAAATAAGTAATAATATATACTCTACGTTTGTTTCTTATTTCGCGTGTTTATGGACCTCGACTCCATCTCGGTCAATAAACACGGAAAAAAGGAACTGGGCCAATATCCAGCCACCCTGACCTGACACTTGGTCAAGAACCCATATATATTGAATGATGACAATATATTGACGATGACATTGCAATTAGTCAGACTAAGATATTTTGACCTCCAGAACTTGTAAGTGATAAAATGTTAATTCTGTTTCCTTGGCGCAATCTTACCAAGTTTATTTCTGTAACAGAAATATTTCAATACCCCCTGAATTTAATTAGATTGATGCTTGTTCCATCGTCTGAGTTAGAATAAAGCAGTTGATGATATGTAATTTTTTTTCTCGTAAACAAGTTTACAGACAGTTGTTGAATTATCCTTCTCAAGATGTGAAGAGATATATTGTTAGGTAAAAGAGTATAGTTTTTCACCTTGATTGATGTTAATGTTCTTCTTCAGTTGGTCAGACCCAGTAGAAAAGTTTTGTTGATGGATGCTCGAGATTGTTCTCCCAAAAAATGTTAACTAAATATCTGAAGTACAATGAAGCTATTGTACTAACTTTATTCAGCTAAGCTGAATAAATAAAGCTGTTGTTGTTGTTGTCGTTATTGTTATAATGACAATAGAGAGTGGTAACAGAAGATTCCTTTACGACTAATTTTTTTGCTCTCACTGTTTTTTTCTCTCTTTCTCCCATCTATGTATAAGTGCAAGTAGTGTTTCAAAGAAAGTGTGATATTTTAAAGTAACTCCAAGTGTGTCACGTACATAGAGCCGGTTGACTTAGCAGATGAGTGAAACTAAATATACCACATTTTTTTTTTTTTTTTTACCAAGAACTACGTGCTATTAAAGGTAAATTTAGTGTGTAGATATATGATCCGATCAAATCCAAACGTGTTCAGTAATAGTAGAAAACGCCAATAATCACTAGAGCTAACGACATCCGCAGGGCAATTTATTCATTAAAACGACGAGGACGATAAAACGAATTGCAGTGGTTAGCTGTAGGGGGAAACCTTTGCCCAATATTCACATCAAATTCCAGCGGTTTGTAGTGCGAAGTCCGTAGGACGGAGGACTATTAAGGTTAGAATAACGGGAATGGTACTCCAATTAGCGAAATATTAGTTCCTGGTCGAAAATGTGACGTTCACATATCCATACTTTCGTCGGTTGGACACAATATGACGACATACTGAAAGACCGTAACAGAAAGCTGTTAAAATTTTCTTTGTTACTCTGTTAACTTCCTGTAGTAGTAACTGAGGGAGCATGTGAACTACCTTGCAGAGTAGGTCGGGCGGGTGGCCCGTTGAAAATAAATTCATATTTTTTGTCATAATTATTATATTTTTTCTTAAGGATGTTCCGCGATGTTCCGCGATGTTCCGGGAAGTTCCCGGATGTTCCATGCTCCTGGTTTTATCGACGGCCATGTTTGATCATGCGTATTCGATAAAATTTGAACGACAACATGCACAAATGATTGATACCGTCTGGCCACTCAATACAACGTCAGCATGTTTGGTCACCAAACAATGTTTGATCGTGTCTGGTTGCCAAACATTCCCGATTCTAAAACCGTTCAATATCCTGAGAAAGCGTAAAGTTCTTGCTGTTGGCATAACAGCTCTGGATATACGGACATATCTCAAAGAGTGAGGAGTGAGGAGAAAAGTAGATTTCTTTCTTCTTGAATTCTGAACGTGAACGGTGAATAGACTACCAACAAACTGAAATGTTTCAATGCATGAACTGTCACAGTATGCTCGGTTATACGTCAAGGGAATGTATATGTAAACGTATTCCATCTTGTAAATGTATATTCGTAATTTACCTCGGATTCTTGCTGTTTCATTGACAATAACACAACATGAATAATTTACAATTTAAATTTCCAAACGTTTGGGTCCACACTGAAATGGTTGTTTATGATCGCTATTGTTTGATTGCACAATTTTCTCTTTCGTATTAAGGTGGGATATTTAAATGTTAAAATGGTTCTTTGACCGGGGTTGGATGTAGAGAGAAGGCTAAAATTACACCCGGAGTCCGATTGGAGGGTATATATGGCGTGTAACGTATACGAAAAAAGAGCATTAAAAGTGCTCGCTTTAGGCCCAGGTCAGACGTCGAACTTCACATGAGCCGAACTAAATTGCAATTTGGAGTTGATCCGAACGGGCAAAACTCGACCGTTGGGTCCAATGTGGAACTTAAACTGAATTTGAATCCACCAAGAAGTGGTTGGTCGATCCAAATTAACTTGGAGGAACTTAGTTGAGTCAAATGTCGAGCTTATCCTGAACTTATCTTAAAATGTATATTCTGATATAGGTCCTCTCTTGGTCAGTAATTTTTTTTTATTTTTCTGTTTCCTGCCATTTAATAAACTACTCAGTAACCCATCTTGTTCGGGCCTAATTGGGAAATATTGGCCATCGAAAGTTTTTGTACTTACCGCCGCGACCTCGGGCCAATACTCCTCATTACGGCCCTCTCGTTCGGCAAGTAAGCGGTTAATAATTTTTTAAATTATGATTTTTTTTTTCACCGAAACCATGCTCACGAGGTGCTGAATTCAAGTATCTCGGGTAGTGTCCCATTCTGACTTTTGCAAATTATATCAGGTATGAGAAAGGTATCACCTTGTCAACAGTCAAAACCTCACAAGTAAGGCCTTCTGATTCTCATTCTGTAATTGACCTAAGCGAGCATTCTGTTAACAGTTTCGTCAGTATGACGTCATGCAGCTTAGCAAGGGCCAAACAAAAAATATGAATTGTCAATAATCGGAACTGATCACACCGCAATAAACTTTTTTCTACCGAACTCAAACACAGCTTTGCAAATTCTTCAATTCAAATAACTTACTTGTATTTTGTTCTTGATGTATGACCAAGTCTCGGTGGAGACGTTTGAGTTCTAAAGAGTAAGCTGCAAGCGCAGTACTGTTTTTTCTCGATATCAATGATGTCTAAAGCCCTTTTTATGTGGCGGCAAATATTCAGAGCTCCGGTGGTAAAGAACACTTCTTCTCCTGATCGTTGGTAACGGCAAATTGGGGAAAGAACAGATCCTCAGATCAGATCTGAATGTTTGTCAAAGGTATTGTCCAAGAAGGTGCATGATAGTTATGGTCACGTATAAAATGATTACTTCTATATCTAGTTCTACTACTATGTGTAAGCCTTAAAAGAACACTTTCGATATATTAATAGCTCCGAGGTTTTCAGGACAAAATTCTATATTTAGTGGCGTTTTCTCTGCGTCCAAGTATATTTTTGAGAATTGAGGGACAGGAGAAACGTTAAATAAAAATCAGTTTTTTTCCTTAAAGCCTCGGGTCCATGTTAAAATATTGATAGATCAAACGTGGCATATTAACAGAGTTATGTTATGAAAATCCATACCTTTTGTTTTACAGGATTCATGTATATAACAAAGCCGTTCATTATTTTTTTAGAGACCGCAGAATAGGCCAAAAGAGAGGAGAGCGGTTGATGAATTCTGTACGCGCTTGCCATATTTACTTAGTAAGGGAAATAGGGAAAAGATCAAAGATTACAACAATTCCTCTAAGATGGTAAGAGGTTCGTGTCAGAATACCGTCAGTAAACTAAAAGCTAAAAAGAACAAACATTTCAAGTAAACATCCCGAAATCATTCGGAAACTGGTATTTGTTTTGCCTTCTGGCTCTATTATTGCAAAAATATTTTGACGCAAACATTTAACAGTGACCTATTTCGATTGAGTGCCAGAGATGCAAAAAAAAAAAAACAAAACAAAGGATGTAAAGCCTTCATACTAACAGGCGAAAATGTCACATAAGTGGAAAAGAAATGACCCAAAAGCGCGTTATCTACTGATCGGATGTTTTATGTCTTAATTTATTCTGCCTCATATTGTGTTGTTTGGTTTATGTTCCATTAGTCTGAACAAATAACCCCTTTGATATGACTCAGCTTCGCCTGAAGCAAAATTCATGTAATTAAAGCGATGGTACTGTTTTATAACGAATATACATTAAATCTATAACAAACACGTTCGGGAGACCCGAACCATAATAATTTCAATAATTTCTCTAATCTACTTTTCGTTAAAAAAAAAATTCTTTAAAACTGTTCTGAAATAGTATTTATGCCACACCTCTATGCATAAAATACATTTCTATTTACAGTTTCGCGAAAAATCGTTTTGACAGAGTTAAGATGAATCTCTTTCTTTCTTAGATAAAAATATATATATGGCCTCACATCGGAAAAAATGCCCTCATTATGACAAGCAAGTCTACTTATATATTTTTCTGCGAAACGGGTCGAATTATAATAATTTGGTATTTGTTAGAGATTTTGAAAAACTTAAATTAAATAAATTAAATTGATGGATTAGAGATGATTTTTTGTCGCGATTGTTTGAAACTAAACGATATATCGAATTGACCGCCTGCCTTCTAATTATAATTAATTAGATATTAATTACAATTTTTTCCTATGATCTTTTCTCTTTTCCGTATATTTACATGACTGGTTTTTATATATGTAGCTGTACTTTAAACACTTTTAGATTACTTCTGATCATGCGAAAACCCGAATCAGGATTTACCCAGGTGTTTTTTTTTTTCGGCCCACATCTTAGTGAGAAGATCAGATAACACGTAAAAATCGATTGATCGCGACCTGCTGCGAGACATCCCACGTAAGAAAGGAATACGCTATTTTCACTAGCTTATGACAGCTTTACGTCTTTTGCGAAATTTGTTATTAATTCGAAAAGTCTTTTAAAAAACTAGCGCAAGAAAAGCACATAATGTCTTTTGAATCAAAAAACTTGGTGTAAACCGAAAGTTGGTTCCAAATTTGTCTTAAGGAGACTGGAAACAGACAAAACTTGGTTGCCATAGAGATTTCGAATCACTTGAGGTAAACCTTGGGAAAAGTCACAAATTTGGGTCATTGTTGTTTAACATAATGCTAAAACTCTAATGATTGGTGTGGAAAACAAAACATTTTGTTGGAGAACAGCTGACGCTTTCCTCTCGTTTCTAGAGCAACTGGGTTATGCCCTGATTGCTAATTACTGGAGCTGTTAGAGAGGAAAGTAATAGAAAACTACAGTAACATTGTGCATTACGCTGCCTTTTGTTATTGCCAAATATGCCAGTCAGCAAAAGCTGACGAAAACTCATCAGACTCCTGGTCAACTACACTATACCTAGCATTTTAAACAAGCAAGCATTTTAAACAAAAATGTTGAAGATTATCGAAAACAATTGGTGCAATTGCTCAAGGTACCGCCAACCATAACATTTTTCGCTTTTCTCGTTAGGGGGACACTAATACGTCGTTACAACATTTCCCTCCCCCTCAAAGGGCAACATAGCACAGTTCTTAGTTCTCAGGTACATTAACCTTCATAACAGACACATACAAAATATCTCTGGACGGTTGCAGGTCCAGTCGTTACCAAAAATATTGTGTGTAGTTGTAAGAATCAAATAGTTGCAATCTACAGGCTTACCAATTATAGATAAAGGTGTCTATTTCTGTGGTACAGTGTTGTGGTTACACGCCCTAGGGTAACTTTGCATGATGCACAAGCTCTAATCACTTGAAACACAAGCAAAACGAAATTGCAAATTTAAAAAATAAAGCCGACAAAGAGCAAGTATGAAGGGGAAAAATGTATGTAGTATTGTCATGCAAACATTTTGAAATGTTTTATCGAGTTTATGGCCATTCGGCGGGTTATATTAAAAGTACCTGCCAAAAAATATTTTCTGTGTGACACAAAGTTATTTTTGTTTTTTCAAATACATGCTGACAACCAAAAATATTAGCTGTTTTAACATCTAACAGATCTAAATTTAGCCAATGATAAAAGACGTATTGCGCTCAACAGCCAATCATGAGATCAGAATATAGTTCATTTATTATGCAGACAACACACAAAGCACAGAATAAAAACACTTTGGTGAATCTCATTATACGCAGGATTCCCTTTATGGGGTTTTTAAGTTTTAAAAACTTATCTTTGCCTGGAAATTGGGATTCCCGCTCAAGGTATTTCAAACATCACATCATTAACTATTTTTGCCTGAAAAGTGAGTCCAGTTCAATATATTTCGAGTATTACAACTTTTACAATTTTAAAACGTTTTTCAAACTTTTCATGTACAGGTTCTTATTGAAGCGTAAACTCATCCACCACTACAGTGGCATTCACACACTTGGAAGTGAAATAAAAGGTATGTCTATGCATTGCTAACCTGGAAAGAAGATAAATTTTCCAGAGTATACGTGATAATTAAAAAAATATATATAGCTGCAATCAAACAAGATAGACGCAACATTATTTACAGGGAAATTTCCGTCTGCAACGCAAGCTATGTTGAAAGAATGACAGGCGGACGGAATGAACAGAGATTTGGGGGATTGATGACTGTAGCCGAAATTTGACAAACATTATTTTTGAGTTGCTTCAGGCCATGATAGAAAATATATACTTCAGTGCGTCCATCGTCCCAAATTAAAACAGTCAGTAGGGGCTTGCACCTGCAAGGTATCCAACGCTATGTTAGCACTTGAGGTTTATTTTCTCCCAGTAAAGAATACCAGAAAAAAATATGGAGTGGTTTCTTGGCAATGCCATCAAATCGATGCTGTCATTTTAAATGCGATCTGACGAATTATCTTTGCGAATTTCCATTTTAGAGAGATTGAATGTAAATCTTCTACGCTCATGCAAAATATGTGTTTTTTTCTTATCCTAACCAATTTAGATTTGTCAGTATGGTACTCACCTATAGGTTGTAAAAATAATTCAATCCTCTCATGTATCAATATGAATCGACTAAAGATACATTTTTCATTAATTTTCATGATTTCTTCTAGTTTATACTGTCGTAACGAAGGCTTTAAACTGTTCCAAGTGTTTCTTTTAAAATAAAAACACCCTTCAAGGATTTTAAGAAGGAAACAAGTAGTACATATATTGTTTTAGTTTACTTATCTTCTATTTTCACATGCGAATTTTGAAAATAACATGATTGTTCTCAACACCGACAAATTCGTTTTCTCCTAACATCCACCAACGTTTGTCTCAATGCTCACTCAATGCAAGGCTCGTTTTGAAAAACATAGTTAAAATTTTGCGTTGCAAAATAAGACCAATAAATTTTTCATGACTTCTTCATCTTTATGCTGTCATAAAGATGGCTTTGAATTGTTTCAAGTTTTTCTTTTAAAAATCAAAAACCGCTTTCAAGAAAAGAGGGGTAAAAGTTTTTAAGGAAAGTCTTAATCAAAGCGGACCCACTTAACGAAAGTTGTAAATTATATTGAGATCGAAAACTGGCTTGGATGACAGATTCAGTGGAATGAAACTTTCTTCGATTAAAACAATCTCATTGCAAAGGCAGTTATTTAGAATAAGCAGAAAATCCGTGAAGCGAAGGGAGAATTGCCAGTACTCAGGCTTTAGTATAGCTTCGTTTTTTGAGAAAGTCCTATAGTTCCGTTACTTTATTTCTTTAAGAAGGTACTTTTAGGGTTGTATCGCAATGTCGTTATTGTTGGTTTTTCCCGATTCATCGAACAAATGTAGAGACAACTAACGCATTTAATAACTTAAATTAATTTTTCTTCCTCGAAAGTAGGATAAATATTGACTTTATGGGACAACACCATCAAACTAAGAAGCTCACAAAGCGGTTGTAATCAAAGACCGTCCAAAAGTAAATTGCAGCATAGTTTGTGACATATAACACGCCAGAGACACTGACCTTGCAGACGAACTTGAATTTTAAACCAAGCTTAAAATTAAAGAGAAAATGTAAGAAATATAAAAGGGTGTATTTTTTTCCTCGTTGCTGTGTTGGACGAAACTTAAATTACCTTCAAAGTATTTTCTCCAAATTACACGAGACAACGATTTAACTAACACTCATATTTTTGCTGCTTATAACTTACTTTTTCGATGCGATGACACAAAATAACTCATTAGTTAAACATTTAAGCGTGTAGACGGAGTGAGAGGAAAGTGATTGGCTAAGAAATCATAGACTATACTTTGTTGAACGAAAAATGAAAGGTGTAGGTGAACTTTGGACCTATTATAGCTTACCAAGGAGTAATGAAGAATACAAAAGCAAAAACCGACACAACGTAGGATGATTTTTTGAAGGTGTACTATATTTCGGCTGGCCAAACCAGCCCTCTTCATTGTACCTGAAGAAGGCTGGTTTGGCCAGCCGAAATATAGTACACCTTCAAAAAATCATCCTACGTTGTGTCGGTTTTTGCTTTTGTATTGTTCATTTTATATGTAAAGCCGATTAGATCACTATTGATCCAACGTATACCAGCAGGATCATCGTTCCGGTTGCTTGCTTAAACATTTTATACCAAGGAGTGAATTGGAACGAATAGACAAATTGAAATGAATAGACGAATGAACAAACAGTATGTCAATCAAAAAAATCAGGCCACGACAATTTGGAGCGGCAATACTGATCCCTGTAAGTGAACACCTTCACTTAAACCATGCGCAGCTTTAGACATGTCATCTCGTCCCACGGCCCGCGCGTTTTCGGTCACATCGAAAACCGGAACTACACAATAATGGTTCTGGTTTGATTGTGCATGCGCTCTAGTTCAGTAAAGGTCTTCGAACATGCGTGGAGAGGGTAACCGCTGGGAAGTAAAAGGCTTGCCGCTTCTGATAAGTAAGACAATTGAAGCTTCAGCATCGACGCTACACAATGAGGCCATTTCGTTTACAATGTTCTTCTTGTGAATTGACCTTAAGGAAAGTGGAAATACCTACATGGGCGCGAAGTCACATCGTCAGAAAGCATTACCCTAAAAGAAAACATGGGAGATGGTCGATGCTTTGTGAAAAAAACATGCCGCGTCATAGGTTTTTCAATGTTGTTATTGCCCTGCTTCGATCAGGCCGTTTGATGGCAAGTAAGGACCAACACCATGATGACCGCTACATCTACTATTACACATTCCGTTCTAATGTTGGAGTATTTCCGAAAGGACATGGACGTTTCGGTGAAACAAAGACGATCAAAATCGTTACTTACTACTCGGAATGTCGAGAGTGTGGTCGTCATTGGCCCAGTAAAGTGGTAACAAGTTTTCCATGTAAAAAAAAAAACAAAAACAAACAGTTTGTCTGACCGGCAAAGACGGTTACAAACGTCGTGAGATTTAACGCTATAGACTTAGAGGTTGACGAGCTAACCAAACCAAGCGATTAACAGCCCTGAAGACAAAGGCGAGTCAAAAGAAATCTCTAGTTGCTGAAAATCCTACTACCTTTTTTTTGTGATGTACTGACCTATCCACAGTAGTCTTCAGCTTCCAGTGACTTTGATTTAAAAGTGAACTTTCTTTCATCACTCAAATAACATAATTTTCACAACATAATCAAGAGCTAACGCAAAAAATGGCGTGCTGCCTCCAGGTTATGACATTCTTCTATAAACTTGATTAGATGTAATTATAATGGCCCTCTTTTCACAAGTTGGCTTCATTCAACTATGGTGGTATCCATGAGACCCTGCAAAGCTAGGATACTAACTACAAAAGAATGCAAAAATTGTAAATGAATTTTAGTCAAGTACCAAACAGCCTGTTTGATGATCTTGCAACTAAGCCTTCACCATCATCGCACAGTATATATAGTTTTAATTGTCACCAAAAGCCAAAGAATGGCTGGCAAATTTATGCTTTTCAGTGCTACAATGCCAAATAGCGAGTACTATTATCGGTTAGTTACAAATAGTTTAGAAAAAACTACTGTGTTTACGTATACCTCTGACTGCCTTTCAGAAAACTTATGTTCTTTTTGAAGCCATCTAATCTGTTTTGAATTAGTCTTCTTCCCCTTTGTCGGCGTTGCAACCCTAAAAATTAAATTTTCACTATTGTTCAGTTACGAGAGGAGAGAAAGGTAAACAAAATAATAGAATAACGGAGTGTATAACAGATAAGCAACCTTTCTCCTTTCTATAAGGTGCTCTTAAGGTTTTCACAGTGTTCCAACGACCTTTTCCGACAATTGTATGTAGGTTTCTTGACAAATAGCTTTTCCTTTCATCCTAAGAGATCAGTGAGTAATGTTTCAATGTAAAGTTAACTCAATGGCGAAAAAATACCAAGAGATTGTTCTTTACTTAATTTCTCAAGTGTTCCTGTCTCCTGAATTACCTACACAGGGATTTCAGTCGATGGCCTTTTTATTAATAGTGTTTTTCATGTCTAGAATTATATGGGGTTACTTTAAGCTAAGGAAAGTCAGGAACCCGCTTCTTTTGCTCAGTACCTAGGGCTGCATTTTGCTAGGCTGCACCAACAGTTCTATGATACAGTTCAGTAGCACAGAAAGGCAGAGAAGAGCTTTTTTCTAAGAGAAAACAGAAGCACAGGTTAAGTATGTAAGTCTTCTATTTGTCTTTGATTCCTGGTTCAAGAAACAACGGTGTAGCCTCTTAATAAAGTGGTGCTAGATTCTGAGGGACAATAAAATATTAAATCCATCCCAGATTTGTAAGAAATGAAATATCGTGATTTATCTTACCCTGGTCTACTCCAGGAGTGCTACAAAGTTGATTTAAAGTTATCTGATGAACAAATAAAGGTACTTGAACGGAACACTGTTGATCAGGCTAAAGGAGGTGCCTTTGTTAGACACAGAGCTGGAAGGATAGGTGCTTCAAAATGCCGTGCAGCGAACCACACAGATCCATCACAGCAATCGCAATCTTTGATCGAAACCACATGTTATCCAAATATTTTTCGTTTTAGTACAGCAGCCACTAAACATGAATGTAAACACGAAGCGCTAGCTATTGCGGTTTATGAAAAATCCGTGAAAGAGACTCATGCGAACTTTGTTGTCACCAAATGTGGTGCATGCATGCAACCCCAGACTTTCTTTGTGAGTGTGACTGTTGTGGACAGGGCTGTGGAGAAGTAAGGTGCCCCTTCTGCATCGAGGGGCTTGAGTTTGACAGTTATGTGAAAATGAAAGCCTCTTATTTAGAGAAACATGGAGATGAATTTATGTTAAAAAGAGAGCATGACTATTACTTTCAAGCTCAACAGCAGATTCATACTGCTGGGAGAGCTTACTTGGATTTCATTGTGTTTGCCACAGATGGAACATCGCATCGGTTTGTGAGGCAAAGACTACTTCCAGACATTGAACACTGGGAGACACAAATCCCCAAGCTAGGGACATTTTGGAGAAGTTGTGATTTGCCAGAAATATTAGCTCGCTGGTACACTAAAAAGATGAACTTGAAATCTCAGATAAGTCCAAGGGAAAGTCGGCCATCAGGTGATTGTTACTGCAGACAAAGCACAGATGAAGGAACAATTACCTGAATGCAAAGTGTCCACATTTCACCCGTCTTGCTTGTGTATTAATAAACTGAAAATACCAAAAGTCTGGTACTGCCCACATTGTAGAAGGTTACCTCAGTTTACAAGCGCAAAATCCAAGAAATTCCCAGATATGAAAGATCCGTACTTGACTGAGGCAGCAAAGCTGGAAAAGATCTGCATATGCTAAAAGAAAGCTGAACCTAATGAAAAGTCATTGAAATGTCACAATGCATTATGCTCAAGTGGGAAGTTTTTTCATCTGACATGCATGTCATACAAACGGTATCCAAGCAATGCTAACACAACCTGGGTTTGTAGTAACTGCAAGATTGCCACACCTAAAAGTAGGCCATCAACACCTGTCAGCATGGATTCAGAGATCCTTAACAGCAGGCCATCAAAACCTGCCAGCAAGGATTCAGAACCCTTAACAGCAGGCCATCAACACCAGCCACCCTGGATTCAGAAACCCTGAAAAGTAAGCCATCAAAACCAGCCAGCATGGATTCATAAACCCTTAATAATAGGCCGTTAACTTCCACCTCCATTGGCTCACAAACCTGAACAACTGACCCAGAGGTTTCATTTATTGGAACAACTATTAACTTCAATGTTAATAAGACAGGTTCACTTGGAAGTTTGACTGACAGGGATTTTGCACTTATTGCGAATCCTCATGGATGGTTAGACGGAGCAATAATACATCAAGCACAGCTTTGTTTAAAAAAACTTAATCCCAACATTGAGGGATTTCAAAGGCCAACCCTTGGTCTTTGCAGAAATTTTGATGTTGTTGGTGAAGAGTTTGTTCAGTTATTACACACTGGAGGAGACCATTGGGTTTGCCTCAGCTCAATAGGATGTACTAAGGGTCATGTTAGCTTATATGAGACCTTCTTGGTAATGAGTTCAGGAAACTCTCAGTTATCTCTGTTCAGCAACAACTGAATAGATCTGACTGTGGTGTGTTGTTAATAGCTTATGCTACAAGCCTTGTGTTCATGGATGACCCCAAAATGATTCACTATGACATTCCAAAAATGCGCGGGCACCTGATAAAAATTAATGTTTAAAGTCTGGTGAAATGGAGCAATTTCCTACCATTCCCTTTCCTTAGAGACTAAACTTAGGATTATTTAGGTAATACCAATTACAGTCAATCCCTCAGCCTCACTGCCATAATAATTTTAAATTACCAAAAAACTCACAGGGATTTGTTACAAAAATATCAGTCTTTAATGGATTTTCACTTGCATGTGGCATTCTATACTTGATCACTAAGCATTATTATTCTTAATTGAAACTAGACTGCAAATACTTTCTCTTTGCTTTAAATAAGTTGGCAAATTTATTTTCTCTTTGGATTGAAACTGATTCCTTATGAGGATTGTTGAATACCGCTGACCATCAGCTTCTGAGAAATCGAAATGTAAATGATAGCATGACACAAGTGTCTGCTTAAAAAGTGTGCACCTACAGTAGTCAATTCTCCACTCGAGAAACTGAAAGAACACGATGTAAGCAGTATAGTCATGCATGTCTTACCTAAGTTAACCAAATACAATGTGATGGAGTTTACCTTGGAAACAAAGAATCATTACTTCAATTACTCATGCAAAGTTAGAAATTCAAACACTGAAACTAGCGGTCAGTTTCGTAATAGAGCGTGTAAATAATGTCATCATTTGTTTTCTTGAAGAGCCAATGTCATCTAGAATGCACCCGGTGCTTGTGTTACAATAAACCCGATGGCATGCAAAGCCTCGTGGGTAAGATTGGCTCACTTTAAGTATTGATACTGCACGATTTGACCCTTTAGAACCCATAATGTACATACAAGTTCTCCCAGCTAATCTTCATTAAAGCAGTTTTGCTATGTGATCATTTTATTACCTTTCATAACCTTTTCTCTTGTTTCAGTAATTGCACTGCAAGGAGAAGTTTGACTTTGATCACAGTAGTAATGCACGCTCATATGACCGGTAACCAATTAGGAGCCGAGAAAGACAATAGGCTATCTTTTGGAGAACAATGAATTCTATTGTTCTCCAAATCCAAGATGGCCGCTACAAATTTCAGCCAATCAGGAGCCGATCTAAGAATTCAAGATGGCGCCGCCCACGAAAGTCGGCCATGTTGGAAAACAGCCCTCCAGCCTCGACGGAGGACTGGGATCGGTCTCACGGATTTCCGTGGCGACACAAATCACGCCAGGGTCACGCAAAAAAAAAAAATGTCATGCAACTTCAAACTGGATACTTACAGTGTCCTGTGGTCCTAAACGACAGAAGTCCGTCCGACAAGCGGCCATGATGAAGACTGAGAGACTTGTGTCCGAGGCACTTATTCACCTTTCTGTTCGTTCCAAAGCATCCTGGGACGGTGACCTCATCGGGAACCAATCCTGGACTTGCCCCACTCCCTTCGCGGTCTAAGGGGTAAAAATAGGGGTGAAGGGGTACTCCCCGTTCCAAAGCATCGTGGGACAGTGACCCCATCGGGAACCAATCCTAGACTTGTCCCACTCCCTTCTCGGCCAAAGGGGTAAAATAGGGATGAAGGGGTACTCCCTCTTAGTCTGCTATACAAAACCTTTACACGTTTTGAAAGGGACCAAACAAAAATGTTGACTTACGAAATGAAAGCTAGAAGAAGTCGAAGACTACTAGGATTGACCCCCGAGGTAGATGAGTTCAAAGACAAATGTTTCATCTGTCAAGGCGACCTTGTCATTGACTCCTTGTCTGGATGTAGTGCGAAAACTTATCGCTGTGGAAATTTTTGGCACAAGAGATGTTTCCAACAGGAGTTACAATACTCAGATAAGTGCGGACATTGCAAAACCTCAAATCGGGGAAATGAAGATGAGGAACAACTTTCACCTTGGGAGAAGGTGGTACGTGAGAGGATTACCAACGCAACGAATGCCATCAATAGGTATCGGCGAGGGGGACGGCCTTATCATATTCGCAATCGTAATATTGTTTCGTGGAGGACCTTGCCGTACCATGCGAATCTTTCCACCTGGTTTGAATTTTATACAAGACTCACCATCTTCGTGCAGCAAAGGCGAAACTCTACCCTGCACATCCATGCCTATGTCAACTTGCAGTGGATGACCATTACTCAATCAATAAGACAGAGGGTGTATGAAATGTTCAGTAGAAACATCCCCACGGAAGTAATGCTCTGCGTACGCGAAGTAAAGTTTAGGTTATTGTTCCTGTCGTGGCTGCACTACGACGCTGAGGATGAAGTGATGATCAACAGATTAAGTCTTCAGTCATCTTTTTCACCCCCCAATTACCCTGAAGACACAGCTTGGGTGTAACGTGTAACTTTTATTGTAACTCAAAAAACTCGTAAAACAAAACAAAAATAAAAACAAAGAGTCTGAGTCTTTATAACGTTTATTGAATAATGATAATAAAAATAATAACATGAACTCCGCAGGAGAATTGATTACAATTTTTAACTCTTTAAGTCTTGACCGTTGGTATTCCACAAAGTGTTGGGAACTAAACTCGTTTCCAGTTTCCCAGACTCTTGGTCCCTGGCCCCAAAACGCACGATATTCTGCCCTAGTTTTCTTTTTGTTTTGGTCATGAAGTCTTTGCCTGATCCGTTCCTTATTCTTGGCATAATAACTTCTCCAATATTCGTTGATCCGTTCCCTGTTGTTTTTACAGTATTGTCTTCGGTAATTTCTGATGTGCTCCTTGTTCTGTTCACAATAGGCTCTCTGAGTGCTAGCGAGTCGTTCCTTGTTGTTTTCATACCACCTTTTACGACACCACCACCACCTCATCCACCACATGCACATTTACCACCACCACCACCACCTACACCACCACCGCCACCACCGCCACCACCACCACATTTACCACCACCACCACTACATCCACCACCACATCCACCACCACCTACACAACCACCATCACATTCACCACCACCACATCCACCATCGCCTTGACAGATGAAACATTTGTCTTTGAACTCATATACTTCGGGGGTCAATCCTAGTAGTCTTCGACTTCTTCTAACTTCCATTTCGTAAGTCAACAGCTTTGTTGGGTCCCTTTCAAATCGTGTGAAGGTTTTATACAGCGGACTAAGAGGGAGTACCCCCTCATCCCTATTTTACCCCTTTGGCCGAGAAGGGAGTGGCACAAGTCTAGGATTGGTTCCGGGTGAGGTTACTGTCCTACGATGCTTTGGAACGGGGAGTACCCCTTCACCCCTATTTTTACCCCTTAGACCGCGAAGGGAGTGGGGCAAGTCCAGGATTGGTTCCCGATGAGGTCACCGTCCCAGGATGTTTTGGAACGAATAGAAAGGTATATAAGTGCCTCGGACACAAGTCTCTCAGTCTTCATCATGGCCGCTTGTCGGACGGACTTCTGTCGTTTAGGACCACAGGACACTGTAAGTATCCAGTTTGAAGTTGTATGACATTTTTTTGCGTGACCCTGGCGTAATTTGTGTCACCATGGAGATCCGTGAGATCGATCCCAGTCCTCCGTCGAGGCTGGAGGGCTGTTTTCCAACATGGCCGACTTTCGTGGGCGACGCCATCTTGAATTCTTAGATCGGCTCCTGATTGGCTGAAATTTGTAGCGGCCATCTTGGATTTGGAGAACAATAGAATTCATTGTTCTCCAAAAGATAGCCTATTGTCTTTCTCGGCTCCTGACTGGTTACCGGTCATATGAGCGTGCATTACTACTGGTCAGAGAGGAGACTTCAATAGCTTGGATTAAAACATCTTGTGTTTTTGCTTTTAGACTAATTAGATGCTTTTCACTGAACTTTGTGATAAACTTATTTAAAAATAAAAGCAATAGAGAAACCTTTTATAAAAAAAAAAAATGTATGTGTGTAGCTCAAATCTATTACATGTGGATTTCCTGCACTATGATTTTACCACCGAGAAAACACATGTCAGCAAGCACTGTCTTAACCACCTAATGTCATGGTTTTATGTCCCAACATTGTTAGCCAACAGCCCACAAACTTGCTAGATGAGGCAAGTGAACAATTCAACATCTAATTGTTGGTAGACAAATGTTTTACCAAAAAACTGTCCGTCGCAATGAAGTCGCTTAATGCTTTAAATTTTCATGAAATTGAATGTTGGCAAACAATGATGAAAAAAAATATAAATTATTATCTTGAATCTATTGCAAGAGGTGCTCTCCTAATTGTCATTGTTATGCCTGCAGTGAGGGAAGGGTACGGCCATATGAAACAGACTGAGACTGAGGCACTGGAAATTTCGAATCAAACCCCTGAAGGAGATGAAACTGGGTTGCGCAAGTTTTTTTGACCCCCAAAATAGCAAGACCAAGCATTTAAAATTTTCAATCCCAGGTGCGACAAGCTATCCTGTCTGTTTCATATGGGGGCTTCTCCACCCCATGCAATTGTGCAAAACAGTATAACAGCATTTGTATCAACAATAGTCTTTGAATCACAGTCCAGTACAATGGCATTGTTAAAATTGCCATTTTTAACAAGTGCGAAGAAACTTAATTAATACCTGTGACTATTCTCTCTTTGTGCAAAATTGTTTTAACTTTGAAATTGTTAAATATCTGAAACAAGGTACCAGTACAATGTATCTTTATATGTGTGGTTCCACAAAATATCCATACCCACCCAAACGATGATCACTGAAAATTCCGAGGACAGAGGGGGGTCCCAAAAACCAAAATTCTTAGGGAAAGTATGAAGCGTAACTGGAAATTCTAGAGTGGGTGGGAGGGTTCAAACCAAAAACTCATCCTTGGGGAAGGTATGGAAATTTTCTGGCACCAGACAGTAAAAATTACAAAATTAGTGCCAACGAGAAGAAAACCTCCACAAGAGTACTGTACTCTTTAATCAAAAGGTACGATAGGCGGGCAAAGGTTCACCAGGGAAGAGCACACCGTCACGATCCTATCAATCAAAGGAATTTGGCTCTCCTGATTGCATGTGAGAAAGTCTGTAGGTAGTGTGCTTTGAAGAATTGTATACTTCTGTCTGAGGATGCCAATGACACGTTCCCCGTGAATGCGGACATTGGCAATTTTACGAGTTTTCTCAACATCTAGAGGATCGAGCTGGTTTTTACCTTTTGTGAATGCATGGATGTTAAGTTCAACATGGCGAAAACATACTTCTTCGTGGACAGTAAATCCTCGGTCTGCAAGGACAAGATCCCCAGGGGTTAAGTTGTTCAAAAATCCACAGCTCTCTGTCAAAAATGTGTCAGATGAACGGCCACCCCACCCCAATTTGGTCACTCACAAATGAAATGGGACCTTGAGGGGTTATGCCAATCAAGACTTTGATTGTGTTATGATGCTTGTAATTTGAGAATTTTTGGGCCCTTACCAATAGATTCGATGGTCTGCCAATGAATACTTCAAAACAGTCACCGATTACACTTGTTTTAAGACAGAATGAATCGTTAAAACACCTTGGCATTGTCCTTTGTCGTTGTTATCGATCTGGCCAGGAAATTAATGGTGATAATGTCACATCCATTACAGTCAACCAGCTGACAATAATTCTTGAAACCTGTTAAAGCGATATGCAAGGTCTTAATGTGGTACACCGAGACGTAATTTCACGAGAACAAAACAAGCTCCTGAAATTTACTCAGCAGAAGAGAACGTCTGGTTACACGTGGTGACACGAAGGAGAAAGTTTTCTTTAATATCTCCAGCGAGGGCAAACCGGTATAAAAACGCACTTTCTCTTTATCTCCTTCAAAGTAATCTTCTTCAAAAACATTGGATTTTTGTGACAGCCACGGTTTTTGTGTTCTAAACATGTAGTTACACTCCTCTGTCTGAGTGCTGCACGATCGACTGTAATCCTCTGGATCGGTCTGCGTGGAGGCATTGTTTTCAACGTTCTCTTCCTCTTCCTCTCCAGTTTCTCCAGAAATTTCTGCTTCAGCCACCATATAGATATCTTACATTTGCTCTCCAGGCTCATCCACCTTTACAGCTTTCCTTTTCATAGCGTCCTGTTCCTCACGTTCTCTTTCGCGTTCTCTTTCGCGTTCTCTCCTCTCGGTAATCCTTTGAGCTCTTTACTGTTGTTTTTCTTTGGTCTCGTCGGATTCCCTTAGCTTGTCGTGCCCAAGATGCAAACTAGGGACCCAGTCTGGGTTGAATCGATCCCATAAGTATGCTGCTTTTCCCGAATGAAAGTGAATCCGGCAAACACGGTCGTTCTCTAGAATCTTCTCCGTCAAGTCAGCTCCACTAATGGCAGCTAACCACCGAGTTCGCCCTCCGGTGGACAAGATCTCGGTTTCTTCTCCTTGACTTGTGACAATTTTTGGCACCCGACAGAGGCAAAGGTCAGGATTCTTCTTTTTGTTGTTGGAACAGCCAACGACGAGTCAAAACGAAGGTATCACTCATGAATTTACGCTTTCCGATTACAACAGCCTACCAAATACGTTATATTTTCACTCCGCCAACATGGCGGCCACAAAATTTCTCTGACGTCATAGTCATGCGACCACACACACACTATTATAAAAAAACGCATTGCAAAGTCAAAATTCGCGTTCGCGCCTTACGTGAGAGCGCTAGTTCATTGTATTCCCAATCAATTCAAGCGAAACGTACGATCAGGATTACGCAGATGTTGTTGCATTGTGAATTGCAGTATTTTGCATAAATGTTTGATACGTTTAGCATGTTATAAACTGCGCAGCTGCGAAGACAACAATGGTCAATGGCTGTTGCATAGAAAAATAGGCTCCATGGAAGGGAATTTGAGAAAAAATTGGGTAAAGCAGTTTTTCGTCCAGTGGGAAAACACGAAGTTTACGAATGGATGATGTAGCCACGAGAGTTAATTTTTTCCGGTTTTTTGGTCGCCTTTTCTTTTTTGTTTTGTCCTTGTTGTTAAGGTTAATTTTGCGTACCTTTTTTGGTGCGGTTTTTAAATGCAAATTAGTTTTTCTTTTTCTTTTTTTTTTTTTTCACGTCGTGTTATGTAATCGTCTATTGTTTATCACGTAACCTCGTTGAGTTTATTCTTTTAGTTCAAAATTCCGTTTAAAAGCGTTGTAGTTTTTTAGTTGTATTCAGTCGTTGTCAGTTCCGGAGTGCCGTACAGATCTTGTAAGTAATCTCGTTTTTCCTTTCTATTTTTTGCTTTTTTTTCGTATTGTTGTATTTTCAGTTTATTTAAGTTTAAGTTGTATTTATTAATTTCTGTATTTGTTATTTTGGTGTTAAGTGAATCGTTAGAATTAAAGACGAATTCGAAACGTACAGGAGTGTTATTTACAGATGACATCTCCAGTGTTGACTAAATTAGTGCCACTTGCATTTCACAGTAGTGTCAGTTATGTTCTAAGTTCTTTGTATAATAAATTGCCTTTGGCCTAGCCTGATAACACCCAACCCTTGATTATTCTGAATATCAACAAAAACGTAATCCAAAGATTGTCTATGATTTCACCGCGTGAGGGAACGCCCTTTTAAGTGTACGTGGATTTGGGCTGCTACGTAAGTACTAAGTACTGCTAAACACTAAGTTTAAGTACTTTACTTATATAGGCGGCGCCATTTGAAATGTCCAGTGTGCTGCAATCCTGCTTCACCAGCAGTAATCAATGACCCTTCCCCCTTTTTTCCCCTTGGTGCTAAGAAATATCCATACCCACTCAAAAAGGCAATCTAGTTTCTGATTGGGTTCAAATTTCTTTTGTGGTAAGGGTACTTGTAGGGATATTATTGTCTGGAAGTACACTTCCTGAAAGAAACCTCCAAAAGGAACTAACATTAACTAAGTACAAAGTTAAATGAAATACCCACCTCCATGTATGGTGGCTTTATGTTTTATGATTTATTGATAGCTTAAATAATGTTATTGTTTGTTCCGCTTTCCCTTTAGATTTCTTCCAGTGGTGGTGCATTTTGAAGGATATATTTATATTGCAAACAAGCCGCCATTAATCACATGACTGGGGAGTATCAACAGCCCAAGATACAGTTATACTAGCCATTGTCTATTTTAAAAATGATCAATAAAACTGTTTCTTACCCTTACTTTCGATACTGTAATGGTAACAGTTTATATCAATCAGTTGTCTGTACCTGTCGGTATGTTTCAAAGCATGAATAATTTGCAATTTAAATTTCTTAACTGGTTGCAACCATTAACCCAATGGATGTTTGTGATTGCTATTGTTCGACTGGACAATTTTCTCATTGCAACAAATATGAGATATTTAAATATTAAAATAGTTTTTTATGACTCGGCCTAGATGAAGAGGAACAGGCTGTGTATCAAACAGTTTTCCGAAAGCTTTACTTTTACGGATCAATACTAACACTCTTTGTCCGGTGATGCTACAATATGGGTATCACGCAAATGCTTGATCATGGGTGCACCTTTAACGGTAATCTTTATGGCTTAATATGTTACCAAGCAGCAGTACAAACATTAAGTTGACATTTTAACGTGGCACTGAACCCCCTCCTTAGGATTTATTAAAACTTTGCAAAAAGTTGCATTTTACCATGTTTACCACAATTCGACAATAAAAAGTGGTGACCATCACGCTCGCTTATCTAGCACTAAGAGCTAAAATTAAAGGTGTTTTCAGCAGGTTGTACTATTGTTATGGTAACTTTTTATATAAAAAAGGACTAATAATGGGACATTTGTGTGATACCATTATTGTAGGATCATGTGACAAGGGGGTAGTATTGATCCATGGAAGTATAAATTATGGAGAAAGCAAGAAACTTCTGTTAGCCAGCTGAGAATACAAGAAAATACATAATCCGCTTATTTGTTCTAAATTGCAAGAGAAAAATCATACAGCCGCTTTCAAGTGACTGTCGTAAAGCAACTGGTTTTGCATAGCTACGCTGAGCGTTTGACCTAAAAAACTCGCGTCACTTTGTCATTCAATCAGAAGTAAAACCAATACCAATCGGGAGTCACTTGCACTCTTTTTCCCGCGCTTCGCGTCAGCTGCATTATTTGCCCCGAGTTTTGATTCTATTTACTGTGTGATTGACCAACGAGATTACCTTTGGTGTGATTTTATGAGCATGCAATTGAATAGTCAGGCTGTGAAGTCGATCGAAACAAGAACGCACGTCGACATATTTTTCGAAACATGGACTAATTAAATGTACTAGGAATAAAGCACTAGGTGCAGTTTCAATGTTGGTTTAAAACTGTAAATATTTACGAGATTTTGTAGACCTACGTTCTTGTTTGACGTGACAGCCTGACTAGTCCCAGGTCCTAAACACCGCGGTGTGTGATCTAACCGGAAGGGAAAATTCACGTTTTCAGATGGCTAAAACGCGGTGAATACGAAGCGATATCCATTCTCCATTCTCAGAGAGATCGCTTACCAGTTTAAACAGTTACATGAACATTTTGGCTGCGAACATAATATTTTCTAGAGTCTTTACATTTCGACTTATTCAGTATTCATTTCGGTAAGTCAATAAAATGGCTCAATTGAATTGAGAGCGGAAAAACAACTTGATACATGGCGTGGCACAGTAAAAATATAACCGACCGAAAAAGCAACGATATTTCTTTTAAAAAGTAAGTGCAATAAAATATTTGGGCCTCTCAAGCGGAGAATTTTGACAACGCGAAATGCTGGTGTAACCGGGCTCAAAAATCGTCATTTCCTGTCACTGTATTCTGATTGATGAAAATGGCAAAATTGAGATTAAAAAAAAATCGCCCTTTGGTTTGTTGTCTAGTGTTATCAAAATATAACGCAGAAAAGAGAAAATTTACTTCTTGAAATATAAGTTAAAAAATTGAGCTACTGAAATTATACAAATCAAATTTGAGACCGTCAAAACGCTAATACAACTGAGCTGAATGGCAATTTCGTGTCACGGGCATCGGATATTCGCGAAAAGAAAAGAAAAGTGCAAAGTCGGCTTTTCTGAAATCACTTTAGCTGTTATGTTACGTTACATTACGTTAGCTATGCTACGTTACGTTTTGTTACGTTATGTAACGTTACGTTATGTTATAAGCTAGCAATATAGTAACGCTCTCAATTTAGCCATTTCTTGCACACCCAAAAAATGTGGTAAAATAGGCCGAAAAATAATAATAATGGCATTTCGGGCAGTATATCCACAGGGTGGCTCTTCGCCTGCCCGATGCTAACTAAATTTACAATTGTAAAAAGGTTAAAAGATATCTAAAAAATTTATATCTATATGTAAACGAGATAAAATTGTGTTTTAAGATATGCTAAAATAAATAAATGAATAAATAAATAATTAAAATAACACTATATATAATATATATATAGCTATAACACTAGCACAAAATGCAAAATATGCTCTGAATGCCCTAAACAAACAATAACTGTAAAAGTTCTCCCACGCTCATTGGATAATTTTTATCGCCAATGTAGTATGTTTACCCATAACTGTTTAGTCGACCGCTAATGGTGTGACAACGTTGGTGGTCTGAGATAAAAGACTGCTAGTTTCCATTTATGATAATCCTTTTGATAGCAACAGAAGTTATGCTAAAATGGAATGTGTGCGTCAAATTTGCACGTATTGAACACGGAATAATGTCTGTTTTAAACGCCTTAAGGTGGCTGGCAATAGTTTCCAGCACTCATTACTTTGACGGATCAATACTACCGCTCTTTGTCAAGCCATTTCAAATTTTCCAAAAATGTAAAATGATACTGGAGCCCAACTCCAACTAAAAGTTTCATCTTAAAATGCTTATTACAATTCGGTAATTAAAAGTGGGTCTCACTGCGTCGTTTGTTTTTTTTAATTACAAAACATAAAACTTAAATTAAGGGTGTTTTAACAGACCTCATCGCTGCTATGGTAACCTATTATGCCAGGAAGATGAACACAGTTTGTTTAACAATGATAAGGTATTTGTGCGATACCAGTATTTTAACATCCGCGCTTGATAAATTGTGGTGGTATTGATCAGTTAAAGTGTAACTGCTGCAAAGTGCTGAAACTGTTAGCAGCCACCTTAAGCCAGAAGCCATTTTCCAGTGAATTAGGAGGTCTTTCCACTGGTAAGTTGGCTATTAATGTCTATTTCGGGATGTAGTTTTATGAAAGAGTGTTGTGGTTAATTTTTCCTGCACCAATTAGAAAACAAAATGGTGGCTTTTTTGTTTTAAGACTTTCCTTATCGGTTACTTTAAATATTTTCCCTGTTAATAAAAAAAAAATTGCTACTACCTCAAGCTGGGCATAAAAGTCATTTTCAGTATTTACTTGAGGGTGTTACAAGCAATTAACTAAACGATGCGGAAAATTCATAATTTTTTCCTGCCATTTTGGGACTTAACTTTGATTTCGCCACAGCCCAATACTTTGAGCTCATTATTTGTTTTCGTTTTTGTTTCGTTTTTTTTTTTTTCTTTTCCTACTTATCTGTTCTGAGAGACGAATTGGGCCTGAGCTAGTATCATGATGAAAACAATGAAATGTCGGATGGGACAAAGGAACGCAGTCGATGAATCCAATGGATAACTTGTTGAGAAGAAACTAAACGTTGCTTTCTATAGATCGCTGTGATTGTCACAGAAAAGGGTCAGAGATCCTTTATATTACTGGTATTAAAAATGATTGCACGATCTCTGCAATTATCGAGAATGATCACTGCGATCACTAAAGAGTGGTTTCCATATCATCGCAACGATGGCAGCACATTACTTTTCTTTTTGCAGCGATTGCGGCATTTGCGTCGGTTGAAAGCAAACGTAAAATGATAAATCTTTGGCACTAAAATGTGAAAAAAATAAATCGCTTAGCTGTCAGCTCCAACTAAAAGACCATGCTCACATACACAATAGTGCGCATTGCGAATTGAATATTAATGTTGATGTGAGAGCTTAGTGTTGAGAGGATTGTAACTGCTGTGTGGTGTCGCAAGCAATTTACTATCAA
Organism: Orbicella faveolata; assembly: GCF_042242905.1. Taxonomy (NCBI): domain Eukaryota; kingdom Metazoa; phylum Cnidaria; class Anthozoa; order Scleractinia; family Merulinidae; genus Orbicella; species Orbicella faveolata. The sequence goes on along the minus strand of NW_028301547.1, from coordinate 6,407,640 downwards.
TAAGAGGACAGATGTATAAAACTTGTTCAGTTGATTACTACGGCTACTATAACTTTTAGTCACCAAAGCCAACTGAACATTGGACCGTCAGTTCAACAATCTAACTACTGCTTGTGCACAGTGAGTGCAAAAGGCCTTTTCTTTAAGTACAGTGACTTCGATCTGCGATCGCCTTCGAAATATCTAGGATGGCCATCGGAAGTCTCCGAGTTTCCTCGTACTAACTTCGGAAATATTCTCATACGGGATACTTTGGAGATAATTGGTTCTCTTCCTCTTCTTTATATACTTCATTGTCTCACCTTTGACCCAATGTGTGGAATGATGCTGTTTTCCAGTTCCACATAATCCACTCCGTTTGCCCCCAAATTTCCCATAAACATTTATATTTAAATGCTCTTGAGAGGTCTGCATATTCCTAAGAGAATTTCACAACAATAGTTTATGCAAAATTTTTGTGGCAAACAGGGTGAATTATGGGGAATTTCAAAAATAGAGAATCTAGGAATTCAAAATTCTCTACGATCCTCATACGCTGTGAATTTCCTACACAAACGATTACTGCCAAATTTCTCGTGCGCTCATTGACTAATTTTTAACGTCAGTGTAGTATATTTACTTATGACCAAAGACTTTAGCAACAGAAGTCTGGTAATTGTCATACTAAAGGGAATGTTTGCATCGAATTTGCACGTAATGAACACGGTATACTGTCTGCTCTAAACGCCTCAAGACATGAACCATTTTTCAGTGAATTAGTAGGTAAGTTGTCAATTGATGTCCATTTTCAGTTGTAGCTTTACAAAAGACTGTTGTGGTTAATTTTACAGCCGTTACGATCGCTGGAGAGTGGTTTCCTTCAACCCGATTTTATCAACGATCAATGATCAAATAATGATCGCAGAGAATCTTTCCTTTTGCAACGATGGTAGCGATAATATGCGTGTGCAATTGAGTCAGTTAAAACAAACCGTGAAATGATATATCTTGGAATCTAAAACATGAAAATATCTAAGTCGCTTGCTTTCATTTCCAACAAAAATTTCATTTTGTCACATGATGCAGTGCAAATTGAATATTATTATAACTGTGACAGCTTAGAGCTGAGGGGGTTTGCAAATCTAGAACGGTAGAGTAGAACCCCAGAGGACTGGACACCAACTCGGAGCCAGAGTCATTTCCTACAGTCTTTTCTCGTTTATTGAATATAGATACGATTTTTGCTTTCTTAGAGTCTGCTTTCTTAGAGGCTGTAGTCAAATTTAGTTTAGATTCCATATTCAGGATTATGTGGACAAACACACCAACAAACTACATCTTGGATTTTAAGGAAAACCGTCCATAAATATTACAGTATTATGAACACTTAGCATTTTTTTTGGTTAAAATAAGAAAAGGCATCTTCAAATGCTGAAAAGATTAAAGATGTAAAGATGCTGAGCCTTTACATCAATTTAAGAGCCCTTATCCTATAGTTATCACAAAAAAAAATTAGAAAAAGTGCCAGGTGTTCATGGCTAGGGGTAGCGAATGGTAAATGCGAGACTTTGCGAGACGGCGAGAGCTATAAGAATCAGCGAGAAGGAGCTTGTACAGAAGTCTTACAAAGGAGCCTTTTGTCGTAAAATCTTGTGCCTTTACACAGTTCCACAGGGGCAACAGATAAGTTTTTCGACTTCGTGGGTTTCATCATGAGCTATCGTGGGTTGTGTGTGGCTTCTTGATTCCCTTTTTAGCCTTTTAGCCAGCCTTTGCGAACAAGCTGGAACTGGAAATTCGACTTTAACACACTACGTTAGGATATCCTAGAGCAAAGTAACTGTTTTTTGGTGCCAAAATGACGTTGCGGTAAGTTTTGTAGCTTTTTGTGGAATTCAGACAATTTGGCTAGGATTAACTTCTCAGTCTCGGAAATTTGAAAGTTGCTTTATTGAAATTCGATATCAAGTGACAAGAAGACGTCATTTATTAAAAACAAACAAACGAAACCCTTAACCTTACAAAAAGTCGAGACTCCGAGAGAACTTCGTATAAAAATCGAGACTGCGAAACGCACATAACCGCTAAAAAACGAGACTGCCAGACCGGTGAAATTCGACTAAAATTTTGCGAGACCCAGAGTTTTTGTAGGACCATTCGCCACCCCTATGGCTCAAATGGCCCCTCTTCAAATCAGTGCTAAAACTCTTTAAAAGATACACGGTACTAAATGTTATTTGAACCAAAAGGCTTCATGTACAGAACCGAAAATTGGGCCGGGTCGCACTAGAGCGAATTCAAATATTTCCAATTTTTGACGAGGAAAAAAATTACCGCCAGTAACCCGATCCGGGGTACGGGTCATAAGAATTTAAAAACGCCGCTCATATTCCTCGTTTCCATTGAAATAACTGTGAAAAGCGTCAGACGGACCGGGTAAAACAAGATTTTGTTCTGCCATCGCACGTGACAAACTGGACTAGCCGACCAAAGTTATTTTCTCGTCGTAATTTTATCCAGACACTTCAGAAAAACATGACAGTTTAACGATTAAAAAAAAACACAAAACTGTTTGCTTTGCCCAAATTTCGAAGCCTCCCAGGCAGCACTTCGGCTTCTTTAAAGACTGGCGAAATTTTGACAATCCGCAAAATTTGGCAAGTTTTTGAAACTGGGGGTCGCACTTATTTTACACTACTTGTTGACAGATTTATTAGTCATACAAGCAAAATTGGCTCTAGTGCGACCCCGGCCAAAAGTTGGGAGGAGCAGTCAAAAACTTGTTTGCCATGGAAGATTCAAGTTACTTGAATCAAGTCGCCCTTATCTTATTTACAAATTAGATTTTTAAATTAACTACTTGAGTCCTACGTACCTGGATCGGTCACTTTGTGCCCGCAGATAACAGGTTAAAAAGGTAAGTGATTGTTTTGGGCAATAACAAATAATTAGATAAAGCTGTTTGTGCTACAGTGTATGGTTAAGCGCCCCAGGAGAGTTTAGAAGCTCTGAGAGAGTGAAGAAAAGCAAATAGAAGAAAGTCCCATTGAGCGTGTTCTGCTAACAGCGAGCGTCAATAAAAAAATTTTCTGTGAGCAAACATTGTAGAAGTTAAGGACATTGGCGCGAAAATTTTCCAGCATTGATTTTTTTTCTGAGACTTTTGCCACAGTGAGATGATGAGTTAGTTATGTCAGAAATGTAAAAAAATGGGGAGTCACCGACTTCGTTTGGAGAGAACATGCCCGGAAGAACACTCTAAATCTGAAAAAATCGGGCTTCGTTAGCGAATAAGACCACAGTGTCTGTAAGCCCCAAAATATTGCAATTAGATCTTTGAAGTGAAATGTTCTCTGCCATATATTGTTTAAGTGGACCTATTAAGTGAATTTAGTCAACTGCTGAGGCTCCTTAAAGAAGAAGTTCGCATTTAGCGACCGTAGGTTCACGCGCCTTGCAGCCGCGAGATGGCAGGATTCAATGACCCGTGGACGGAAATCTTGAATTTTTTTTTAGCTTCCCACATTGATTTTTTGTTCATTTTTGGACAGTGTTGAGATAATTGTAAATAAAATCTGTTCCTGGAAAGAAAAATAGGGATAACCGAACGTCCAAGATCGTTAAATCCAGGCAAAGCTATAACAATGGCCATCTGCGCTATCATTGTTCATTTTAGTATTAAGCGCAGTAAGGATGCGCAGAAACAATTAGTGCGAACGTCCTTAAGCCAATGCATAATTAAAAGCATCTCCGTACAACAGGCAATAGATAAAAATAAAGCTGTGAGCCCAGAGAAGGGTACTCCAAGTGCTGAGACACTGACACTGAATTTCATTTTTTCGCATGGGGCTCTATATTTTCAGAAAAGTGCTTTTATGTTTTACAAACTAATAACTACAAGTTACTTCAAATATTTCAATTTTTATCCCTTTAAATTGTTTAATCGACCATTTTAAAAAGTTTCGCAAACGTTTAACTTACAGGTTCAAGTTCATGTTGAAACGTAATCTCGAAAACCGCTACAGGTGTATTCATGGACTTAGAAAAGGAACAAGAGGTATGTCTAGGTATTTCTAACCAGAAATGGGGGCAATTGCAAATTTTCTGAAGTGTAGTTTCAAATAGAGGTAAATAACTAAGTAGTGGCATTGGAAAAACGTGAAGTCGTAATGAATTGGTTTATCTTATAGACGAACGCAGTGACCTAAAAGTATAGACAAAGTATGGAAAAATGGAGAAATACAACACCTCTATTAAAGACTCCTTATATGTTATTTCATCGTTAATTTACAAAATAATACTAATTAGAAATTAAGAAAATTAAAAACGTTTTAATACCTAACATTATTATCAACACTTCACTTATAGCCAATCCCATTCTGTGTGTTAAACAGTTCACCTCAGGCTAATGTTTGAAGTTCCTTAAATTGTCCTAATTTGACGTCAGTTTTGTTTGGATTTATTTCTTCGATTGAAAAGCACATAAAACTACAACACGAAGTCAAAAAAAATCATCTATTACGAATAAATTCTCCGTCCTAAAAAAAGTGCAAGAATCAACTCGACTGCGTAATATATGAAATGCTATTCATAAAAGAACTAAAACCATCACTCAACGTGAGTCTGACTTGATCCCCGCGAAGTTATTACTCATAATCCTTCTTGTCAGGACCTGTCAGATGCTTTAATCCGCAAGCAGCTCATTAAATCAACACCATCTGTTCAAACAACATCAGACGGTTTTAATTTTTTAATTTTCCTTTTCCGAGAAGTTCAATAGAAATATTCTTTCCTCGTACAAAAACAAGTTATGCACCTAGATTGCATTTTCTCCTTTCTTCGAGGAGTTCTCTATTCTGCCATTTTCAACCCTTACTTTATTTCACAATGTAAGTTAACTAAGAGAAAATGAGAACCTATTACACTGTGGTATCCTGTTGTGGAACTATAAATGACAAATAAAATGGTGTGACTAGAAGCGAAAGGGTAGAGAGTAAATAATGCATCTCTAGCTTAAGTCATATTATCTATCATCAATATACATGAACTGTTAGTATATATTCTATTAGCGACGAGGTTGGTTTGCAAAGCTTCATGGGGAGTTATAATAGGCTCTAGAAGAAAGCTTTCTGTAGCGAGGAACGTTCTCATCAAACTGGCGAAAGTCGGCCCTGAAAATGGAAGCAATGAGCTGCACATACTGTCGTTTTCTATCTTTACCCGAGGATCGAGAAGAACACATTATACGGAGGCATTTTCTTTGTAAAGATTGGCAAGATATTAACCACTGGGAGTCTTTCTTTTTTTGTATCTCAATATCTCCCGAGGAACTATTTCGTGTGATGCGAATGATACCGCGGATTGAGTTCAGACAAGGTGGATGGAGCAAACTAGGTCGGTTTGTCCACTTATTAAAGTGATTCCTCACATTTGCATTGCACATCCTTACTGCGCATAATTTATGCCGTCATTAGCGCACGTTCGTGCACGCGCACATTGAAAACATGGCGGATTTGCCTTGATATTGAGTTCTGTCAGTTGAAAAATGGCTATAGCTCACTAACGAGCTCGGTCACCCCAAATTGTTTTCCAGTCATTTTAATCAACTAATCATTAGCTTTGCGTGAGAAAAGACTGATCTGATTTCTATTGTTGAAAATTGAATAAATAAGGAAAATAGCAGCTGCACTGTAGTTTTTTCTATTTTGCAGTTTGATAGCCGTGGCAAGCAATTTGGTTCCAATATTTTAACAAGAATTCAGCTGTCTGTCAAATCAAACTTAAAAAGTTTATTTGTGTCCGACACAAGTGTTGACTGTAGTTTGAGGCGTGTTTTCATGAGTCTGGGCTCACAAAGATTTTACAATAACTTGGAATGCGTTCTTGTAATAAGCATTAAATAATGCTAAAATGGGACATTTTCAATGCCTCACTGCTCCTTAACGAGCATGGGCATCCCCCTTTTTTATTTTATGATTAAAGTTCTCATATGATAAATATTCAGTGGACAAAGTTTGAACGAAAATCTATCGGCAGTTTTATTTCAGGGAAACTACCTTAAGTTTTGATTGCGATGTTGGCGTTTTTCCTTTACAACCCGGCCCAAACTACATAACCAACATAGTGCAAATAGTGTGCGACTGTGTCCAATGCCCAAGTTGTCATATCCACATAGCAACAGAAATTGTCAGCATTTAACCGGTGCGTGAAGGCTACCTGATGACACAGCCACACATTGCAACTATTTCATGGCTAGTGAAGAGTTCTTGGCAATGTGACGACCATTCACGACCTGTTCTTTTAGTAGCAACACTTCTTGATGAATCTCTGGACTACGTTTTAGTCCATTTTAGATCAGTCGTCGTGATTTCCTTTGTATTTTTGCTAACGTAAGCGGTGCTTATAACTAGCTATTTAATAGTTTTTCACATCTATCGATCAACATGAGACAACGAGTTGTCATAACTATAGGCTTACAGTCATATCAGTAGTAATAATACAGGTTAAGTTACTGAAAGCGAATTTACACCTTAGCTGTACTCCTCCTTCATTATGATTTTCGTATACAAACTTTAAAACAAGCACGTGCCTTAAGAAACTGTAGTGACACAAGGTTTGGATTAACACTTTGTTTGAGAAAGGCAACTTTCTCAAAACAATGTTAACTGGACAAAGCAGTCAATGCAATCTTGAGTTTTAAATCAAAGGTAGTTGTTGGTGTGCATATTGTCACTGCAACAAATACGTACCAAGCTATAATAACAACAAGATTACAACGTTGTGAAAATGTACACCACATTTACCACACAGGGAAAGTTCTGAAAACATGTAGTAAAGGATTTTCTATACCTGAATTTATAAAAAAAACTATTACTCATAAAGGAAAACTAGTATAAAGGCTAGCGTGATCATAAAGGTTTCCTTCTTTGAAATGCGGGGTTAAAGCTCTTTCCTTTGTAAAAGAGGTCTTAAATATCGCTTTAAGTAAAATTGTCCCTTCTATCAATAGTTAGAAGAAGAGATAAAGCAGTTATAATGACTGAAGCATTTTATGCTATTTCTTTTGAAACGCGCTTAGTGTTCAAGTAAATATTGGAACTTGTATTTCAATTTTCAAATTTAATCTAACCTACTTGACGTACTCTATGAAGGATGGTTGAGCATTTTTGTACTTACAGGAGTAAATGTAGTGTCTGGCAAGAAGTAGTCAACGATTCAGTAAATTTTTGCCAATACTTACTCTTTTATGACCTGGTATAAATTTAAAACTTGTGAGGCTGGTATTGAATCTACCGAGACAAAAAGATAAACACTATTCCAAAAGACCCCTGTTGTCGGGCATACCGGCCAGAAAAGATGAAGCATCCATTTTTGGGCTGTTTGACAAAAGCAACAAAGATATGTTTCCGAGAGTTTAATTTTAAAGAAAACTGGAAGTTTGTTGCGATTCTTAGTCCTATGGAGAAACTTCGAACAGGGAGTTATTTAGGTGCACGCTAAGTATACATATCCTAGGCAGTAGAGAAATTTACCCCCTGTCCAATTTTCCACATCGTGAAGTTTATTTTACTAGAGTTTTTTCACCTGGCAATGTCATTTTTAAAGATCTCATATCGCTCCTAATAGCTGATGTTACTGATATCAGTCAAGAAGTCGCACATCTTTTCACGCGAAATTACCGAGAAAATAAAAATTCCAACTACCTCACCCCTTGCTGCCCGAGATCAATGAAAATTGAAAAACGGCTTCCATTTAGATTTGGAATCGTTATACTTGAGATTCAAGGTCTTGTTAAATCCCCGATTATGACTAGCATTATTTTTGGCCTGGTCTGGACAGGTCATGAAATTACCTGAAATATCCCAACTGAGGCTTAAAACTGTAGAAAAGCTACAAACAAACAACGCAAAGGCAAATTGGGACATGGATAGGCAAAATTGGAGAAGATTTACACGGATATCATTGAGTAAACTTGCAAAACAGTGGCTTTACTTATATCAAATTTATGTCAATTTGCGTAAACGTGTTATTTTTGATGATCGGAATCATCCTTCTTGACGTTTATTTGAAGTTTAGAACCCATCATTGGTAAGGAAAACACACGGAATTACTTTAAAATACTTTAGACCCTCTAAACACCAGTCAAAGTGAAAAATGAAGTGCTTATCTATATTTCCGATCATTCCAAGCGAGACGGATTACTCCAACCCAGGACAGTGCAACAAGTGTTGCATTGTAACACCGATGATCGATGATGACTGCTGAATGGAAGACAGGCTTTGTGAATTTCAAAATGTGTGTTTTGCAAACTACATCCTGTTTATAAAGCAACACAGCTGATATATTCTGCTTTGAGCTGGCCGGGTTGTACTCAATCCTGCAGTAAGCAACCGTTAAGACATCTACAGGCAATATTGTACATTCGAGGCGAAATTTTCCCATCTGAGGTGTACGCCCTTAGACCAAAATCCCGTTGTTCCATCTTTTGTTAGTATGACACTAACAAGACGCTGAATATCACAAAATTATGTTATCACGTTGTTTACAACATACCTTGGTTAAATCAGTGAGCTAGTATGGGAAGGACTATTTGAAAATGGTGAGGGGTGGGGAAATACAAAAACATTCAGGCAAGGGAGGTGCAGAGAAGAAGTAAAGAAAAAAATTCCTGCACCGTCTTGCTTACGGTTTGAGTGCAGTTTCAACTAGCACGTATAAATTTGCCAATGGTCTAATGTGCTCCCGTGCCAGGTATTAACCTAAACAACAAACGAACGGGAATTTGCTTGAAAACAACAGAAGTTTTTCTGTGTAGTCTTAAGTCGGCAGCAGAATGAAAAATAGGCCCGGAATGCGTGCTGGGGCACCAGCTGCAACGGAAAAAAAAGGCACGTATCTAACTCTCCACGTCTGTCAGCCCCTAGCTGGAATCTATTCCACATTTTAAAACAAGTATTTGACTAAGTGGCTGGAGAATCGCGAGCTGAAAGAGTCACGCACGTGAGTCCATGACAGCAGTTGGTGCGGCAAAACGACTAAAATCGTCTTCTCGGTGTGTGCTGTAAGTTAAGAATCCTTCCTATCGGCCCTGCTATTTACGTTGCGCGGTTTGCGCTTGGGCCATAAATCGAAGAGGAACTTAACTTACAGTAACTAAACATACCTTTAACGTACAGTGCAGACCTCGAACTCGGTTAGTTAAAGTTGCTATAGTAACGTTTTTGTGTAATTCAAAGAAAAAGAGATGGTGGTGGATTGCGGTTAACTTTGTGACAGAAATGATAAGGAAATCGAAATTCCTATTCCTGACCACTGAAATTTTGAATTTTTCAATCATTACTTTAAATGTTTACGTGATACATACTATCAATAATACCTTTAAATACAATTTAACACTGGTGATTTTAAGATTTGAAGTACGTAACATTGCGGAACAAGCGTCCCCTGGCATCCAATTCTTTGCAAAGCTGTCAAAATATAAATATTGCTTCACACCGAAAACAATGCCGTCATTAGGACAACCGAGTGCACTTACTTTTCCGCGAAACCGGTGGAATTAAGGCCCGTTGCAAACGCCGCTCCATTCATGCGCCAAACCTAACTGATGAGTTAAGTACGGCAGAAGAGCGGCGTTTGAATCAGTTTGGTTCGGCAGGTTAGGTTTGGTGCGGCAAACAACATTAAATTCGGCAGGGTCTGTCGCACTATGCGACTTTGGAGCGTCAGCTGATTCATACGGCGTTCTGTTCATGTGTCGAACCTAATGCATAAATTGCTGTAATGTATTTTTCATACAACGGGGCTCGTGATTGGGTCAAAACTGAGTGGCGTGAGCAGTCATGCACGAAGCTCGAAATCGTCGCTAAAAATAGAGTCAACAAAATTATGCCTTCGATTTATGGGAAACGGGACTGTATAAGCGAGTTCCTTTAGGGCAAATTCATTTTTTGCTTTTTCTTCGTGATAATAGCCCAGCTTACGAGATTTCCCTTTAACACGTCGAATTAACCGGGAGAAAACCTGTCTAAATACAAATACTGAACCTTGCGTTTGAATTTGCTTCCCTACATATTACGGAACTTAAGCACCAGGCTATTTTGCGACGGCGACGGCGACCGGAAGTAACTTTTTGTTCCGATAGGCGTTCTGGAGTTGTCTGTC